>NW_021132056.1:0-4408 GCF_004193835.3 Ostrinia furnacalis | reverse complement strand
GTCAGTCGACTTTAGACCTTAACGTGACAGCAGTTTGGTTTAATTTACTTTGCCGCGTTAGCGTCAGATCTCGCCACGCGCTCGGCTTGTATTCGACCGCCGCGTTGAGCCTCCGATGCGATGCCGACGCAGAGTGCCTTTGTCAGCCGACTTTAAGCCTTAGTGGTAACCAGTACGGTTTAATTTACGTCGGATCTCGCCACGCGACTTGTATCGACCGCTACGCTGGGAGCGCCGACGAAGAGCGCCTTTGTCAGCCGACTTTAAGCCTTAGTGGGTAACCAGTACGGTTTAATTTACTTTGGTCGTCGATTTTACGTCGAACCTTGCCACGCGGCTTGTATCCGACCGCGCTGGGAGCGCCGGCGCTTACGCAGAGCGCCTTTGTTAGTCGACTTTAAGCCTTAACGTGACAGCAGTTTGGTTTAATTTACTTTGCCGCGCTAGCGTCAGATCTCGCCACGCGCTCGGCTTGTATTCGACCGCTGCGCTGGGAGCGCCGACGCAGAGCGCCTTTGTCAGCCTACTTTAAACCTTAGTGGGTAAGCAGTACGGTTTGATTTAATTTTGTCACGGTAGCGCTAGGTTGGGCAGCGCGTCTTGTATCCGACCGCTGGGGCCGCCGCGTGGAAGCACCGGCGCCTACGCAGAGTGCCTTTGTCAGCCGACTTTAAGCCTTAGTGGGTAACCAGGACGGTTTAATTTACGTCGGATCTCGCCGTGCGACGTATCCGACCGCTGCGCTGGGAGCGCCTTTGACAGCCGACTTTAAACCTTAACGTGACAACAGTTTGGTTTTATTTACTTTTCCGCGCTAGCGTCAGATCTCGCCACTCGCTCGGCTTGTATTCAACCGCCGCGTTGAGCGCCTTTGTCAGTCGACTTTAAACCTTAACGTTACAACAGTTTGGTTTAATTTACTTTGCCGCGCTAGCGTCAGATCTCGCCACTCGCTCGGCTTGTATTCAACCGCCGCGTTGAGCGCCTTTGTCAGTCGACTTTAAACCTTAACGTTACAACAGTTTGGTTTAATTTACTTTGCCGCGCTAGCGCCCAGGACTAGGCCTAGCCACTCGCCTCTCGCGTGGAGACGCCAGAGCTCGCACAGTGTGCCTTTGTTAGTCGAATTTGAATCTTAAAGGTAATCAGTTCGGTTTAATTCAATTTTCACGTTGTTTCTAGCTAGGTATTCGGATGCTAAGGTCACGTTGAGAAGCCGGTGCCCTCGCAGCCGACTTTAAACCTTAATGGGTGACCATTTCGGTTTACTATAAAATTATCACTTCACGGGATTTATTGCAACAATATCTATTTTAACGGTAAATAATATCCCGACGTTTCGGCTCGGTTGCACGAGTCAACGTCGGGAGGGTAAATATTATTTACCGTTAAAATAGATATTGTTGCAATAAATCCCGTGAAGTGATAATTTTATAGTAAAAAAAAAATGCAACATAATAGTTTAAAATATTACATTTCGGTTTAATTCAATTCGTGACTATAGTCCGACCACGACCTCTGAGGTTGCTACGTTCAGAGAGTGACCTGTTCGATTTGGTATAATTCGCTGCGTTGAACTTGTGGTTGAACCGCAGTGCTTTTATCAGCCAAAAAATATTGTGGACAAGGCTAACCGCCGAAATCATGAGTCAACGTTGACTCTTAACATGTGATTAATTAGTTCAAAATCCAGTGCCATGACACTATAAAACATGATGCTTAGACTAAGTTTTACTTGTTAGATGCTGCAGGTTAAAGTACCATAAAATGAAGAATGCACTTTGTGTCTATTGTATCAAGTTTTTAATTTTCTTGTAAATAGTTTAATGTTCTGGCGAGGTAGATACTTAAGAGTACGTGGCCTCATTGTGATAAATGTCTGAAGATTTTGAGTCGTAGGTTTCAGTATAGATACAGGCTTGATCTCAAGAACACCCTGCCATTCAAAAATTGTGAATTTTGTTATGCGCAACTTAAGGGCCCTGTAACTTTTGTATTTGTAGAGATATTTTCATGATTCTTTCACAATTATTATTAGTTTTACTTATATTTTCAAGTTTTATTAAAAGAAAAAACAAATGGAAACTTGTCCATTGCACTCACTAGAGTGGCGCCACTGTAGGGTAAGGTCCTGTCACTTACCAGTGGCGCCAACTGGTAAGCGCAAATACGAACCATTTTGATTTCATCGATGATAAATAACGAAAATTATTGGTAAAGATATCTAAGAATTAGGTAAGTACTTACATACTTAAAATGTGAGCATTTACTGATAATTTTATAAGTAAGTAGGCTTACTTAATGCAAATTGTATATTTTTGATAAAATGAAATTTACTAAAGTTATGAAAGATAAGGACCAATGGAATTATTGTGACTTCAAATAAGAATTAATTAGTAATAAATAAAAAAAATCATTAGATTTTCATTGTTATGTAAGTACTTGTATTGTTTTAGAATTAATTAGGAAATTTTACAACGTTACTTTAGGTTTTGTGTAAGTCTACAAGGTGTATAAAAATAAAAATTGTGTTTTTTTGTTGTTATCAAAACTTTAAAAGCATTTTTAATTTAATTATTCAATTATTTTTATTTATAAAACTTACAATTAAATGACAAATAAATGAATTATTTTATATATTTTGTTTATTATTGTTTTATTTTCATTCTTGAGGAGGACATCATTCTTCTTCTTTCAAACGATTCGTGTCCCTTTTATTATTTTTTAGAATGTCTGTCTATGGCTAGTGTAAGATGGGCAGATCATGAAGTGTCGGCTTCACAATACGCCCGGGCACATCACGATATAGCCCCACGACAACGGGTGCTCCATTTGTAGATGTGTGTGCACTCAGGTATGATTCATAAGTGTGTGACTGAGGTGTGTCGATGTTCAAACTCTGACTAAAATAAAGTTGCAAAATATCAAATCTAGCGCTTTTCATTCGCATAGCATTCTATTCAATATTTCAAAAATGGCCCATCGCAATGAGGGCTATCGTTTTAGCGCTCACTAGTTAGCGCCAATGAAGAGTAAGGTCCTGTCACTTGCTAGTAGCGAAGACAGTGGCGCCAACTTGTGAGCGCTAAAGTGGTAGGAGGACTATCGCATTTGCACTCATCAAGATGACGCCACTGTAGAGTAAGGTCCTGTCAATCGCCAGGGGTGCCAACTGTTAAGGCCGGGTAGCAGAGAAAATGGCGAAAATGAGGTTTTCATTTTTGAGGCACTAAACAGTAAAATTAAAGGCTAAGATTTTTTTTGGGCATAGTTGAGGATATTTTCTAGGGCTATTAACGGATGGAAACACGATTTGATGAAGTTGACTCGATAGAATAAATTCCCAAAGTTACCTCTATTCGTTTTCTATTTATGGTTTTATTTTTAAAATAAGCGATTTGAGATTCTAAATCTTTTACTAAACTAAAGTTCAGAAATAACTTGAGGGCTTTTAACGGATGGAATTTTTATATTGCGTCTTATTTAGTTACTATGTTAAAAAATGTGGAAAAAATCGTCCATGACGGCTTGGACAATCTCAATCAGTCGCGCCATAGAGAAAAGTAATACATAGCTTACGGAGGACGGACGCGTGTCAGTTTTTTGGACGTGACAGTTCGCGATTTGTCAATATTTTTGACAATGATGACTTTGATGAGTCACAGTATAATAATATCAGTGTTACTGGAGAAAGCTAAAATATTTGATAATTAAGAATTATCAATTTTGTCTACCTATTGAAATTTAAATCGTTCGCATCCTTTTAAACGAAGACTCTTACTCATGATACATAGTACATTCCTCAAATATGAGACAAAACCAATGAGTTAAAATTACATTTTAATAGTACCTACCTACATACAATCGTCTTACCAGGCCTGTTCATCTCCGCGAGTTTGCATCGAAAACAAAACACGTACGATGGCCCACCTACAGGATACTCTTCGACAAGGCCTCACATACGAGCGAACATTGACTCACGCACGCGTATTCTTGTGTATGATGGAAGAAAATAAAGAAAATGGTTTACTAAAAACTGTGCAGTATTTAACTGCCTAAATAATAATAAAAACACAAAATGTACTTTTTTAAGTTGCCTCAAGACACTGAGAGGTAAATAAGTAGTTCAGTAGGTAAATAGTAGTATTCATAATAATTCATGCTAAATCATGTATTTCCTCCGCCATTTTCCACAGTTTGGCACCTCACGTCACATCATTTTACCGAAGTCAGCCCTATAGATTCGGCGCAGTGCCGATCACTGACGTTTGTCAACAAAATGGTGCTTGACTCTTGAGACAGGCTAAATTACACCATATTGTTAATGATATTGAGCATACATTTTTTTAATACCTTCGCGAAGTAAAACTTCTGTGCGTAGTACTTATTAATATTCTGTGGTCTTACA
>NW_021132053.1:0-1289 GCF_004193835.3 Ostrinia furnacalis | reverse complement strand
TTTTTCTGATTGCATTTTTGGCATCAGTATCGATCACTAATCACCCCCTGATAGTTATTTTGAAAATATATTTCATGTACAGAATTGACCTCTCTACAGATTTATTATAAGTATAGAAGATAACACTTATCTGTTTGTAGTTTTTAGTTTTGTTGTATAAGTAAATGAGTGGGTCAACTATAGCTCGTATTTCTACGTCTATAAAGTTGCAAATTCCAAATATCCATTCAGAAAGAGATTAGCATAAGTCGCAAAAATGAACACTAAGTATACAGTATACACGCGCATCGAAAATAAACGGTTTTTTTTTGTTCGCGACGGGTTCATATTGACCCGCGATTCCGGTTGAGTTGAATGATTATCGGTTGAAAATTCCATCGTTGATGATTAGAATGACTCATATCGGGATCTGAATTTGGATTTATCGGTTTTTTAGTTCTTTGACTTTGAGATACATTCTATAGCTAAAATATTGAGTAGATAAGCGTTTAAGTTTAGGCCAAAAACGAAGGTTGAGTTGCACCATTTAACTTTAACCAAAACTATAACGATAACCGGTGTTTTTTGTACGGAGTTTGACGGATTTTTGACGTTTCTCAAAGTTAAAGTAAGATGGTGCAACTCAAACTAAGTATACGATTATTTAGGTAAATAACTTTTGACTAGTACCTAATTACCAGGACAAGTTAAGCTAAATATAGGCTTGTAAAAAGCAAAACAAACATGAAATCGTCAACGTAAACACAATCATGGGAAATTTCCAACAAAATATCAACTTAAACTTCTCGTATTATGTCCAATTTACGGCGTTGTTGTATGAATTCAAACATTATTATTACTGAGTTAAAAATACACGAATAGTTCATTTATTATGTCAAGCTTCTAAAAGAGTCATAAGTTTTACAACTTAAGACTTAAAAGTATTTTTAGCAAGTTTGTTTCCTTTGCTTTATTGCAATTGTATACAGGGTCACAAAATATAACAGAAGACAAACTCCATACTAAACGCGCTCGAGCCACGCACACATAGACACCGCTCTAGCAAGACTGTCTTGGACGAATGCGAGCGCGACGTGGCGCGACAGACGTTCGCCACACGTTCGCTGTGGTTCGCTTGAGTCACGCGCCGGTCAACCGGCTGTGATATTATTACATATTTTGTTTTGCGAAATTGACGAAAATGAGTGAACAGAAAAAGTCGTATTATAATTGTTCGGTATTTGGTTGCTTAAACTCATCATTAAATACCGAATTTTCATTTTTTAAATTACCAGTTGATTCGGGGAGGT
>NW_021132052.1:0-45395 GCF_004193835.3 Ostrinia furnacalis | reverse complement strand
GTTCCTGGTCAGGCTATAATATTATTATGTTTTGTAGTTGGTTTTAATTTTTAGTGAACATTAATTTATTTCATGCTTTTGTTGTTGTTGACCCTGTTGTTGCTACTGAAAGTAGAAAAAAGACCATATTTTTTATGTTAAGTGCTGTTATCTAATACATATGAAAAAAAGGGTCTTGACAGACGGACGAATAACAGAGTAATCCTATAAGGGTTAAATAATTAGTTGTTTCCTTTTGAGGTTCGGAACCCAAAAATATATGCGCGTTGACGTAGGAACCTGATCTGTCTTTTCGTTGGTTACTATGAACCTTATTTTTATAGTTATTTTATGATTTTTGAATGCATCGAAACTTTTAAATGGAGAATAAAATTGGCCTATTGACAGTCTCCGTATGGGAAATATTTTGTCAAAATGACAATTTTATTCTTGAGATAAAAGCTCAGATAAAATATTATAAGTACCTATGCAATAATACGTAATTCAAAGTCTTTATTTCGCGCATATACCGACATAAATAACGACATCTGATTGAGTTTATGAAAATGCCTCGAAAAAATGGTTCGATGAAATATGCGGCCATGAGAGCTTTGAAAATGAATGCAGTGATAAGTATCTATCTAACATTCCTTCACTAATTTGGAACGTGTATTTTTCTATTATATACCTAGATTCTGTCCTTACACAATTTATCTTACTAAAAGCTTGTTACGAGATTTAGGTAAGTTCTTGTAGATGTACCTATTATTTACCTATCCGTGTTTTTTTTAGATTTACTTTAAAATTAAGTTACGTTATGAATGTATTTTTGTTTACACAAGTAAATCTCGCGACGAGCTTTTAGTCATATAAATTGAGTAATGATAGAATCTTTATTTTTTATTCTATTCTTTTTAGAGCATACAAAACCTTGTTTTTTAAAGAATGTTTTTCTTTTAATTTTAATTTAAGCATTTTAGTATTTATGATGCGGAATTTACGTTTTTAACACAGTAAAACAACATATTAACATAAACGAAAATATGTATTGATCATCAATCATCATTGTCGTCATCATAATCAACTTGGATTATAAAATTGGCATCTTGTTAAATTGATTATTTTATGAAGCTAAGATTTTATTAACAAAAGGATTTTCATAAAAACGGTTTGTAACCCATGGATTCCAGTCATTCCAGTAATAGAAAAATAATTTCCCAATTTTTTTTGTAACTTCCATAATGTGATAATAAAAATTCAAAAAACCATTTTGAAATGATCAGTACATTTTTAAGCCTTAGTTTTTCAAGTGAAACCTTAAATTCAAGAAAGGATTATTTTTTAATTTGTGAAAATGCTCTCCATTCTTAGTGGGAATGTTTCAATGTTGACAACACTTCTGAAATGTCAAAATTCCGTCGAATTAAAAATCAGAGTTTAAATAATTTAATTTACACGTGTTTTCATGCGATGGCCAAGTCAATATATTTATGTAAAACGTTAATGATTTCCTGGACTGGACTTGGTATTACATGGATCTCACAACTTTTTACCGTAGAACAACTGAGTAGTGAGACTTGGTTTTTTGACAAGTATTGTTTTTGATGGGTTTGTATTACAGAACGCATGTGTACCTAATGGGATAACTGTTTAAAAACACGATTAGATAAATTTTGCTCTATGGATAAAAATCTTAAAGTTACCTCTGATTTTTTAGCATTATACGACCGTGGTTTATAATAATAAATTCTATAAAATCACAATGATATCAGTATTTACCTCTTTGATTTCCTGACTTGTTTAGATTTACAAAAACTAAATATTTATTATTAACTTTTAGATAATAATTTGAATGGCGCTTACGATGTTTAGTTACGAGCTCTTTGATGGACACTAATATTATAGATAACGTTTAAAAAATGGCACGCTCGTTTTCATACATTTCATTCTATTTATTTAACCTATCCATATTTATGTGCGGAAACGTCACAAAATCAGAATAAATTTTAATTTTTCCATCCCGCATCATAAAAACTAAAAAGTCAAAAGTAAAATTTAAATAGTAAATATTTTTCATAAACAAGCTTTTGATGCTGTAAAAAGAATAAAATAAAACATAAATTCTTTCAAACCCATCAACTTATTACTTTACTCAATTTAAAGATTAAAAACTTGTCACGGGATTTACTAGTGTAAAAAATACATTAATTACGTAACTTGATTTTGCTAAAAGTCTGATCTGAGAAAAAATCTAATGGGTAAATTATACATTATTTCTTTATTATTATGTATGATGTACTGTCTTATGTACAACTACGGATTAAGATCGTTTAGTCGACGCAGCGTTGAAATTGTACAGATAAATGCAGTTTGCGCACTCACTACGCGACGTCAAGCAATAAAAACCTAAAATTCGAACGCCAACTTTTTGCTACAACGCTCTTAAGTAGATAAGTGGGTAAATGTACATTTTTACTTAATTTTTCTGTCAAGTTGATGGGCGGGGCTTGTCACTTGACACGTTTTGATAAGCAGTTTCATAGTAAACAAGAGCTTGACGTTTGGAATTAAGTTAAAATTTAGTTACGATGCAATTTGATCACTTAAAATTATGTTAAATACTTACTTAACTACTTAATACGTGTAAATCAGCCTTTAGTGTCCCGGTAAGTACTTTCGAATAATTTGATACATCTTAGGGTTAGCTGCCAGCTTCGTTAGGCGACCGAAGCTGTCTACTTAAATGCATTAGCTCAACTGGATAAATCTGCTCAGATTATATTGGCTGGGATTGAGTAAAGCAATAACAGTATTCAAGCCGTAAACTGACGATATTACAGTGGACTGGGTGATAACGAGGTATTAAATTGCAAATTCACGTAGGAATCGGCACAAATCGTATTAGATCGAATAACGATTTTTGGGAATGTGTGTTCTAGTATGACTTTAAAAACTATGAAAGTATAAAACAGTGACCTAATGTGAGGTGATACTTATGAAAATTTTCTCATTTAAGTAAAATCAAAACTATCTGTGTTATCAAAATGGAAATAAATTATCTGGATATTAATTGTTTCTCAAAGATGATGCTAATGCATTGTACATAGAAATATTCTAAGACTTACGACACGGCTGGTATTATCAGGTACAATCAGGTAGGTCTCAATGTTATGGTCCTTCAGGTATGCGTTGCGTTGGCCACCATTGCCGGGTTCCACCTTGTAGTCGTCGCCGAGGCATGCCAGGGTTTCCTTCGTGATGTGGACGCGTCTGTCAAGCATTGAGACAGGTCAAAATGTGGTCATATAACCGTATTTAAGAAAAGACACTGATGTTAACATTACCTCCCGTATTCACAAACATTGCTATGTGGTCTCATAGTGCGCGTAGACACACAGGGTCCCAAAAACCTATTCAGACAATACTTAAGTAGCGGAGTGACACACACGAACCAATCACAGAACTCTATTCAACGTTGTGCGTCCGACTTCGCATAGGGTTGCTGCTTCACAGAAGCGTCGTTTGTGAATACGGGTGTAAGTAACTTTAAATCATCATTATTTCAGGCTATGGCACTGCTCGACGTAAGCTTTCTCCGAGGACAATGAGACAGACAGAAACACAGAGTATGATCGCCCAATTTTTTCATCCAGCCCTTGTCAGCTATCTTCTTTAAGTCGTCACTTCATAGGTGTACTAAAGCTATAATAATTGCATAGTTTTAGAATCAGTGCTCCTCCTGCTTAGCCAAGATCTACATTTTGTCAAAATTACAACTTGCAGTACGTTCATACCATTTTTATAGTTGAAAACTTATCAGCTCCAATTCATTTCAAATACTTACCCAGCAACGCCTCCACTCTCCATGTAGTTGGCGAGGGTGACGTCATTGGACCATACATCGAACTGCCACTTGCGCAGGCCGAGGACCACGCAGTGCACGCGGCCGGTGTGGATGCCCACGCGCATGTTCACGTTAACGGCCATTACCTCGCGGACGAGGCTACAAGTGAAAAAGTAAATTGTATCACGAATGAGAAAGTACAATAATTATTAAGGGATAAAATCAAGAATACATAATTAAGTAACTAAAATGGCGTAGCGACCCAAAGAGGTTTTTAAGGCCAAATCGATAAGAACCTCTACTCCCGGTCTTTTCTGCAGGACCTCAATATTGATCTTAATATCAAATACAATACCATAATATAAAATAATATATCATACTTTAGTACGAAGGAACAACTAGACAATTAAAATTGGCTGAGGGGTATAACCAAATCTCAATCACTAAAACGAGGCTACAGAAAACATTGTTCAAGTCACTGAAGTGATGCTTCTTATTATAATGCCTATTGGTCATGCTATCAAGTGCTAGAGTTAAGCTCTGTATGTATACCAAAAGTTTAGTGGTCGAGCTTTCGAAATTTCGAGACTTCAAAACGTAAAGCCGGATTCACACCGTCGACAAGTGGCTCATGCTCTGCAACCAAGTGCAAACAGCGCCAACTACATTTACTCAGAAGCTTTCTGCAAAGTTCTGTATGGACGACAAAGTTGGTAATCTATCATTTGACTGCGGTTTCTAAGCGCTTTACCTGCTTAAAGGTCAGTAGCTTTTATAATAAGGTTAAATATTCGCCGTGTATTATTATTTAATTTTGTAGTGAGTATTTAATAATAGCAAATAGACAGATTACAGTAGAATTGTGTATCATTGTGTAAGTACAAAGAGGCAGAGAAAATGACAAAACAAAATTAAACCGGTGTTCAAAATCAACACTATCAGTGTTGAGTTTTAGACCATGCATTTAAAAAAAAGGGTCGTGTTCCTATAATGGAGACAAGACAAACCTGATGATAGTCCCTGCAGTGGTGACAAAGAAAAATAATAAAGAATGTAAAGAGTACTCACGCAATGGCATCAATCATGTCCAGTCCCATCTCGACGCAACACTTGGCATGGTCATCGCGGGCCTCTGGGAGTCCAGATACGCAGTAGTAGCAGTCGCCGAGTAGCTTGATCCTCAGGCAGTGGTGCTCCGCGGCAAGGCGGTCGAATCTGCACAAGTACAATGCAAATCAACTCATAAACATGAACTACATAGTGTTGAATTTCCAGGAGATATCTTTTGCAACAATGTCTTGCTACGAGTACAATGAGTGCTCGTAAGTGTTACTCGAAACGATCACATTTGGAAGATCACGATGAGCGACTTGATTACGTTTTACTTAGTTCGAAGTACTAATAAAACCTGTTTTTATGTATATTATACGTATATATTTGGGCAATAATTTGTAGTTTCCTCACTGCCAGATAGTTTTGACAGTTCCAACACCTTACCAGATAATCTTTTGACGGTAACTGTCACGATGACCCAAACTTCATGATACACCAACATTCTAACCTATATTGGGAGCATACGCTGACAAACTTTCAGCTTTTATAAAATGACGTAGGTACTTAGGTCCTAATACCCACGCTTCCAAAGTAACAAATCCAATTGTATCTGAGTTAGAATCTTAACTGAAACAAACTTTACTCTAACTTCTTTACCAATTTCCTAAGCAAATAAAAAACTATTCTAATTTCCAAGACCTCAACTGTCTCAACTGAGGAAATTCCCCACAAATTATTCATCAGGAGTGTCACTGAACTTGCGAAGTTAAGTTTATTCGAAGCTTATTTACTGTTTATTATTCAAGTTAAGGCCACAGAGGAGTTGAGTGTCAGAAATACGCTCTCCACAGTTACGAATGACTTCTTGAAGTTGAACGCTGAACGAACGACTTAAAGTAAGAAGAGGTTTAGCTGTGTACTAATAATTTGATTTATCTAGAGCCCGATTCACCCAAACTTTTATCCGAGAATAACTCCTGGTATAGCTGGCACATTGACAGTTTCAGTATGGGAAATATGTCAAAACTGACGATTTAATCTGATATTAATATTTACTCTTGTTTGGTCGAATCCACCTATAATCAGTTGTTTAAACCTATTTTCTCTTTAAATATTTTTTTTCATTTGCCGCTTCCACGGCAACTTAGCTTTTATTATCTGTTTGCGCTTTTAAAAAACAGCTCTTGTAAAGCCTGTATAAAGAAGCACGTCCACCACACCAGCCTGGACGCGTCTGTCGTAAAACTGCAATAGGTGTAGCGGACAATTTACGAGCGAGTCCGTCCCGGTAATGAGGTTCGCACGTCGCTCTAGCGTGGACCGATCCGGTGGTTTGTATTGACTTGCAAACTGACTTGATAAGGTTAAAATAATGTGTTGATTGTTTAAAAAACAACGGTTCGAACGTGAACATCTATATATAATGTTTGAAAGTTTGTGAGGTTGTAGATGGGCTATCGCTGGATCTACAGAACTGATTTTGATATTCTTTTACCAATAGAAAGCCACATTTCTTATGATTGTCATTAACCCGAAAAAAGAAAACAGAGTGAAAAGCTGGAGGTACGAAGCTCGTCGGTACTTTCGTTCTTTTTAATAAAGTTTGGATGAGTTCGAGTATTATCCATGAATACAACTTACTTCTTATATCATGCATTGTGTAGGTTTATTTTTACCCCAGTAATAAACTTATTCAGTTCATGAGGGCTGCTCGATATATTTTCGTTCTTATTGCATTTATTGCGAACAATGCAGTATCGGCACAAAATAGGAATCGGTTTACATTTTGTCTCGGATTTTCTTCGATGAAAATACGTTTGAGAAAAGAACTCTGTTGCATTCTTTTATTTTATTACAAGATACAGACTATGCAGTGGTTTAAGATGACTTATAGGCACTATAGTTTTAGTTTATGTCTAGGCAACTTCATTTGCAAATGTAAAGTTTTGTATTTTGTACGTAATGAAAAAGTATACAAACATCTTGTGCTTGCCAAAACCTCAGTTAAAAAAGGTGAAAACGCCCTTTCTGAGAACTTAAACTCAATTAAAAGGCGTGACTGTAGTGTTTTACTTTTCAAAAATGTATTGAGATCCTATATAAAAATAAAAAGTTTGACGAAAAAGTCTTATTTGATTTGAGAAATTAACACTAACTTTCAGACCGAATTGAAACAAAATCCAGTCCAGTGGAATTGAAAATAATGAAAATTGAGCATCAGATAACATAATTTATTTGCTTCGGTATCTACTTGCGGTCTCATTAAGTGTGTTCGCATATTTTAACCCTTTCCCTGTTGATTAGAGTGAATGTATTAGGGCGTGTGGGGTCGTTAGGACCCGCGTCCGATATCGTAAAGGTGTTTTGATGGATGGTCCAATCGTCCAGCGCCACTTTATCATCGCGAAAATGATAAATACGCGTGATAAAATAGGGACGAGACATTTATAAAAACGTCGATGCATTGACCATGTGATTAGGTACACGAAAAGTGAAAATACAATAGACTATACTAAGAACTATAAGTGGTTAGATATTAGCCTAGGCGCAGACCACCAACTTTTAGTTGGCCGATAACAAATCGGTGTAATGTGCGCACTTTCATACATCTCCATACTGAGAAACAGTCCGACACAACTATCGGCCAACTAAAAGTCAGTGGTCTGCGCTTAGGCTTAGGACTTTTTCATGTCTGTATCACCATGACAACAAGATAAGAATCAAGTATTTTGTTGTATTTTTTTAGAGTTTTTAATCTGATACGAATATATCTAAGTATCAGTCCTTATTGGAGTCTGAATCCATTTGGCTGATTTATCCTTACATTGTGAAAATTGAGGAAACTGTAAAAGTTATAATTATTATTGTATTACAAAAAAAAAAATTTCAATCTCACAAATCAATCAAAATGTCGATATCGAGGCAAGATCTACGTAAGTCGATCACCACTAGTACAGAATAACGTGGCTGTATATTTCGGGCTTATGAAATATTGCGGGGTTGAGTATAAATCAATGCTTACAATTTTCCCGCTTATGTTATTAGGGAAATTTGTTAGCGTTTCGTCACTGGGATTATAGTGAGCTACGGCAGACAGCTGGTTAAGCTGTACTACGATACGTGTATACGTTGAATATACGACCGAGCGTGTGGCGAGCATTCGTTGGATAATATTATTAATGAATTAGGTCAATGAAATTTACACGCGCGCAGGGTCACTAATTTTTATGCCAAATACTAATAAAATTCATCATAAGTCATTTTTTCCTGTGTTTCCTTTCCTTTTAAGGAAAAATAATTCGCAAAATACTATTATGTGCATAATAAATGGTGATAATAATATTTTCTTAACCTGAAACTTTGAAGAGCCTTAAGGGGAGCAAAGGTTAAGTGGGAGAGCTAACAGTTTTAACTTCTTTATACTTTTGTGTGTTCAGGCTTGAACAAATAATAAGATCCCGAGAACCGCGAAATTCTATTTAAAATAAATAATGTTTTAACCTTTCCTAGAATTTGAACTGCATGTTTTCTTAGATTTCATTAAAGAACACTTGTGACGGTTTTCCTGGATTCTTGCGAATGTCCGTTGAGTGCTCGGCCGAATGTCTTTAGTGTGGGCGCACCTTAATGTAACGTGTTACGTGCGATAGTGCCCCTTTATCCGCGCTGTAATCGCCGTCCTTGGGTACACATAAACTAAGTACAATTAAGATTTTCCGTCAGCCCTCTAAAGTACGGGTTAAATGAAAGATTAGGTACGTACAAAACTGAGATTCAATGAATGTCATTCTTGTAAACATGTAAGTATAAAGCATTAAAATTCCATTAAATGAAATGGCGAAAGAAATAGAAAAATGGTAAAATTTTGCAGTCCATTTTTATGTTTCCGTAGTCCTGACAAGGAAGCCTTATTAAAGCGATACCAACGATTATTTAGGTATTTAAGTATTTTAATGACATTGAATTGCTTGAACTTTAAGAAAGGAATCACATTGACCGGCGCGAGTCGGCGCGCAGCGCAGCGTAGAAATTAGGTAGAATTGGCGTTTCTGCGCACGTATCCGCTGGAATACGCTCGGAGCCAACCGGCTTCCGACGCATGCTCGCGCTATCCGGATTGAAATGTCAGTTAATCAGTCGTAACTTGTTGAAAGCAATTGCGACTCTAAGAACTGTTAATAAAACACATAGGTACTATTTTCTTTAAGGCCATATTATATGTATGGCGCGCGTTGGTCAATGGACATCGTACCTTATAATGTTACTCGTATGCTTCTTTTTGACCGACGCTATAATTACTTATATTTTAAAACTAAATATACGTGATATGAATAGCATATAAAATGCCAATAAAATTGTATGTGAAGACCCTCCGTATTTCTTTACGCAAACAGCGTTGTTTATTAAAATTTGCAAAATTAAATGGACCGCAAAAGCAAAAGCGATTTTTCGCAATAACTTTGTTACCTTGGTTTGTATCGAAAACGTGTTAAGCCCACGGATATAAGGGCATTAGTATAATGAAGGAAACACGCTCTGAATATTAACACGGTAAAAATATAATAATAAAGCAATAACAGAGTTTTCGGCTTCAACAATATTCGCTCGCGGACCCGAGGGAGTGAAAATTCCGGCGTGTTTGCACGTGAGTTTTTTAATAACTCAAAATAAATAGGTACGTTTAAAGTGTTAGGAAACGATTTAATTGGCAATTGAATAAGTAAAGAGAATATTTGAACTAAAGACTAACACTGAAATATTTTGTAAGTAATAGAATACCTATAAAATTGTTAACCAATCATTATTGATTGAAAACTTAATATAAGCCCTAAAGTAAGTAGAGATTCAAACTCAATCACGGGTCTTTTAACAGCAAGTGACTTGTGAATTCTTTGTGTGGCACGTTTCATAGCTTTCAGTACAATAATTGAAGCAATCTTTTTTTTGCCTACAATTGTAAGCTTTAGACTGATAAGTAACCTCGTTACTTCCAAAATTTGAATTTCCTACTTTGAACCACAATAATGAATTTCCGCAAAAAAGTTAGGTACTTTTGTAACCTTTTAATTGGTGACCGTGTACAAAAACATGTTTTAAAGTAGTATAGTATTTGAAACTTACCGTGCGAAGAGCTCGTTCAGCAGGCGCACCAGCTCCTCAGCCGTGCATTGGTCCGATAGGGAGGTGAATCCGCAAATGTCGGCGAAGAGGATGCTGTGGACAACGCCATCTATTAGTAAACATCGTTAAACCATTTAAAAAATAGAGGTCTTTAATTGAACCGCTACTTAACGAGCATGGACTCGTACTGAGTCCAAGTATTAGCCTAGGCGCAGACCACCGATTTTTCGTCAACCGATAAGTATTCTAGTCGGGCAGTTAATCAGTATGGGCATGCATGGAAGTGCTCACATTACACCGATTTACTATCGGCCGATTCTTCATACAAATTAAAATCAGGCCCAACTAAAAGGCACAGACCACCGAGCTTAAGCTTATCTATTAGCTTACTGCTACACCTTCTAAATTTTTATTTTCTGGCAAATAACCGGAATCGAAACATACCAAGTGGGAACACAGTTAAATATTAATTAAGGCTTAATGGTTAGAAAGTACTGGAAAATATTTGAATACAACAACACAGCAATGAAATCGACATTTGAAAACGTTTTGTAAACGAATTTTGAATAATTACCGGCAAAATTCATAAAGCTCTCTTTTTCAGAAGTACCTGCCATCGGAAATTTAGTCGGACGTGTGTTGCCACGAGCGATCCGATAACGTCATCAAACTGACGTTTGCGAATTGTGATTTCACGATCATTTTTAGGGTTCCGTACCCGATGTAAAAGCACAGAATAATATAAGTACTACGTACAGAAGTTTTACTTCGCGAAGGTATTTAAAAAAATGTATGCTCAATGTCATTAACAATATGGTGTAATTTAGCTTGTCTCAAGAGTCAAGCAAGTTTGTCAGAAGTTTTGTTGACAAACGTCAGTGATCGGTACTGCGCCGAAGCTATAGGGCTGACTTCGGTAAAATGATGTGACGTGAGGTGCCAATCTGCAGAAAATGGCGGAGGAAATACATGATTTAGCATGAATTATCATGAATAATATTAACTACTTATTTACCTCTCAGTGTCTTGAGGCAACTTAAAAAAGTACATTCTGTGTTTTTATTATTATTTAGGCAGTTAAATACTGCACAGTATTTAGTACACCATTTTCTTTAATTTTTTTCCATCATACACAAGAATACGCGTGCATGAGTCAATGTTCGCTCGTATGTGAGGCCTTGTCGAATAGTACTCTTGTAGGGGGCAATCGTGCGTGTTTTGTTTTCGATGTAAACTCGCGGAGATGAACAGGCCTGGTAAAAGTCTTTCAGTCTGTGTCACCAGGCTGTATTCATAAAACGTGCTAGCCATTGACAGTTGTTCACATAATATGATGTTGCCATTATAGCGCTATAACAATATTTTATACTGAATATTAAGATATACAACAAGAGATTTTTTTTGCCCAAAATCTTCAGTTTCAGGAACAAACCATTTACATAATTACTACAAGTTTGTACGAAATGGCCGGTGCACGAGTCCAACTCGCACTTGGCCAGTTTCTACAGCATTCACGTCGTTATTTAAGCTCATTAAATTCTTTAAAATTCAAATCGTTATTTATTAAGCTCATTCAATTCTTTAAAATATCTTTATACCAATAACTGCAAAATCAAATTTCACTAAGAAGTCGGCAATGTAATTATTAATTAATCCTTTGATCCAATCTGTTTTGTTATTGTTGCATTTTGTTCATTATATTTTCTGATAAACATTAGAACAATTAAATAAAATACAGTAGCACCGCTCATGAAGTTGGTCGATACACACACCGGCAGATTTAGCGGAACGCAAAAAAAAGTATGAAAATAAGGAAATTTACTACTGATCTATGAAATATTTATTATACAAAATAAAGAGATAATTAAAATAAAATAAAATAACATATATTTTTTAAATATTTAGTCGTTTTTATTTAATAAAAAATCATCGAAACGAAATTTCAATTTTTCAGTTTTGAACAAAAATTAGAAATTGTGGCCAGATTAAAAATTAGGGTAGCTTATCACTATCCAAATGAATGAATTAATGATGGGTATTTCCCCCTCTTGCTCTGATGATGGTTTCCATTCATCTGAGCATGCTGCAGTTAATGATATGAAGGGTATTTTGGGGCAATGTCTGCCATTCCTCTAGTAACGCGTTTCTCAACACCACCGGTGGTATTCTGAGTTTAACACATCTTTTAAGAAAGTCCAAGACATGCTCTATAGGATTCTTGTCTAGGGATCTTGCCAGCCACTGCATCATGGGTATATCCAAATGGTTTAGATGTGCCTGTACTGAGCGAGCACTGTGAAAACGAACATTATCGTGAATTAAACTAAAGGAGTCCACAATAAATGGAGTAAATGGCACATCATGTTCTTCTAAAATGTTCCTAGTGTACCATTCAGAAGTCGTATTTCCTCCATCACCCACCACTAACTCCGTGCGAGCTCCCAAAAAAATCCTTCCCCACACCAGAATTAAGCTACCTCCATAAACCACGATATTTTCAAAATTAAGACTAAATGTTACGTTCTCTTTGTGTCTCCATATTCGCTATCTTCCATCGATCTGGTTTAAGAGAACTCTGCACTCATAAGTGAAGAGATCATGCCTCCAGTCGTTCAAGACCCAATCACGATATTCACGTGAAAAGTTCAATATGTTTTTTCGGTGCTGTGTCACAAGTTGGAGCTTTCTCGGGTATGCACGACCCTATACCAACTTCAGTAAATCTCCTGTGAACTGTGGGCTCAGTCACTCTTACTCCTCGAGTGTCTTTAAGGTTATTTCTGGCTTGAACAGCAGGTAACCGCGACTTTCTGAAAACTCGAAGTTGTAAAAAACGGTCATCCCGTCGCGAAGTACGCCTTTTTCTGACTTGAACCCTCCTCCTAACGACAGAAATGATCAATCTGTACCGTTGGTTACTGCCATGGGTGGTCGATACTGATCAACGACGTCTTACGGCAGCCGATTTGTATGCATGGCCGTTACTTCTCATTTCATCTGCCTTAATGATTTCTGACGGTGCTAAGCTGGGCATAATAAACCCTTATAAGTAACTGAATGCTTACACAACAAAATTCTCAGAAAAAAACATCTTTCACGTAAAAGAAATCCAAATTAGCAAAAGCTTCATTCAATTCAAAACACTCAACGAAACTGTTGATGGGGTAATTTAAACAAAATAATTAAAAAAATATACTGTTGGCAATTATTTTTTTCATATTTAGAATTAAATTAAAAAATAATGTCATAATTAGGCATTTTTTTCCTAAAATAATGATGATATTGATGCTTTTTTTTCCGTTCCTCTAAATCTGCCGGTGTGTGTAGTTGTAAAAAAGTAATTTCCCTAAATCCACAACGAGGAAGTTTTTGGCTTGCATCAAACCAGCATTATATGGCTGAAGGTGGAAGCAAACTTAACTCGGAATCCTCAACCACACAAGAACTGGCTATTATTACCTTAACTTTTTGACTTCATTTTCCATGAGTAAATTGCAGCTACAAGAGAATCTAACTCTATGTACGTAACAATAACAACTTAGCGACAGGCGCCTGTTTTTGTCGTTTATTTAACTGCATCTATTACCTACACACTGAACGCTATTATATTGTGACCGTCCGTCTTATGAAACTTTATTCTCCATTAATGTACTTGTACACAGACCCTCGTTGTTTGAAAGCGAGTACTTTTGGTGTGCTTTCATGTACTTTTGGTGTGCTTTCAACGTAAAGCTTCCGCTCATTTATTAGTCAAGGGATAATAAAGACATACCTAATAATACTTAATTAATGTTTTTGTTTTTGTATAATGGGTGCGTTTAGGGTCCAGATTATGTAACCATGGGCGTAAGCAGCTTTTGGCTCTATAGTAGATAGTCTTATCCAGCGTAGGGACCTAGTCAGATTTTTGTAGACATTTAAAAACGAAACATAGGGTAGGGTAAGAGAGGTTTAAACCAGAGGAGCAGCTTAGCAACTAAGGGTGGATTCGACAAAACAAGAGTAAATATTAATCTCAGAATAAATCGTCAGATATTCGACATTTTGACATAATTATTTCCCATCCTGAAACTGTCAATTTGCCAGCTATACCAGGAGTTATGAATAGAAATTTGATTAAATCGGGCTTTATTAGCAGCATAATAAGTGCAAGAATAATTCCGGCAATTCAGTCAAATGTGAACAAGATTCAGGAATCATCTGTATTGCCGCAATTTAAGTTCAAATCGCATCATCGAACAAAGTGCTAAACCAAACATGGTCAAGTAACAGAATGGGCAATAATCGCCCAGTTTGGGCCAAATTTCTTCCCCATTTGTCGGGTGCCCGCCGAATGGCCCACCATTACTTTTTTATCTACGGTCTAATCCGGCAAAGGATCAGGTTTGCAATAACGGAAAATATTACCGCAACCATTACGAGTTTATGGTTATTTCATTTACCTTTCTTTACTGGTGTCGACCATTTTAATAAGAAACGCGGTGATTGTAAATATGGTAATATTTTTACAACAGGATTTTATGACTTGAAATTTCAAGAGGCTATGCGTTGTTCAAATGCAATGATATTTCCACAGGGATCGATGTTTCAAAATTGAAAGCTCTTAAATTAAAAAGTAAAGAAACTTTCATTTGAGCAGCTTACGCATTTCTAGGCTGTGAGAACAAAAAGCAACCCTTCTTAGAATGGAATTAATTACTTACAATTATTTTCATTCAAACCTGGCAAATATTATCAAATTTCCCACAGAAATCATCACTAATCCCGCGCACTGCGCCGATCGAACCCAACTTATTCAATTTCGCATCACGAGGGATCGATTCCCGAACATTTTCCCCTGACGATAAATTGTCTTTAGCTTACTTTGTACAGTCAAAAGAGATAATTTGACCGTTTCATCATTCTCAAGCCGCCAGGATAAGGTCGAAAAGTGGCCAAGTATTTTTTGCCGTCGACTGTACCCACTTTGGTCAATTTTTGCCGACTCGGTGGGCGCAAAGAATCTGTGTTTGAAATCATTTAATTTTGGGTCGTTTTTATCATTTTTCCGATGTGACGAAGGTTTTCCTCGTATTATCTTTGGAGCGTCAAATAAAAAGTCTATTGCTGATGTCGATTTTGAAAACTGCGCAAGTCACATTTTCTTTAAGTTAGCTATTTGACCTTCTTTTTAGTGGTAAGTTCTTCTAACAACATTTTAATTTGACCTAGTAAAGCTAGGTCAGTACGGTCAAATTGAACATCGCGTACGTTCTGAATCGTTGCACTGACCAGGGTCAATACAATCAATTGGAATCAATCAAAAACAATCAGCATCAGAAATAGAGGCCTGTTAATTTGCATTTTGAAATGGTTTAAATTGCTTAGGTATCTGTTCATATTAATATGTGATCTGGTTTCCACAGCCATATCATTAAAAAAAAAAAACTAAATAGGATAATACTAAATAAAAAGTTTCCACGTGTCAATAAAAAGCGACGAAAAAGCGAAACGTGAAATATTTCACACCGCACAGTGTCTAACGTTTTGGAATAACCAAAAATGTTTTTTCTGGCAGTGACGTGTCGAACTGAGTTGATTAAATTTTGTCGACATGGATATTTCGTGTGCAGTATTATGTCGAAGTTCAGTTGAAAAACAGTTTTAATTCGAGCGACGCAGAAATACATAATACTTTTGTTGTTTGTGTCAACGGCAAGACATACTAAAGAAATTCCTGGTCATATTATTTTTGCAAGTAAACATTTGCCGACTTTTCATTTGGGAAATTAGAAAGAAATAATGTTTCCCTATGTTTCTTCAGAGTGCGCTTTGGGAACTGAAAGGAGTTTTTGTTGACCTATATTATAGCAATACTTGTGTAATTTATAGTTTATTTGAATGAAGGTATAAATAATGAATTTGTTTTTGGAGAGCTCGCACCTAACTTTCCTATTTTTCTAGAAAGTTTAATGTAGCTCCGACTAATATTTAGGCTAATGCTAAGACCCACTTATAAAACTGCAAGGAATTTTTGACACATGTAAGGATTCTACTAGCGCGAAACTTACGGGCTTCCCTATAAAATAGGAATCAATTTGTATAAGTTCATTCTTGCTCTAGTTCAGTTTAATAGAAGGGATTTTTTTTTCAAGCAATTTCTCCGAATAAATCCTTATGATTTGTAGGTTTCTGGAATGCATCGTACACCTGGTAACAAAATGATGAATGATACTTGATTAACAATATCTTTCCGTATTTCTAAAGAGAGACTCGAATATAAGTGATGGATCGGTGAATTAAGCAGCTGTTGTTACAGTGAACTAACCAGTCCTAAGCCAAATAAGGATTTTGTCAAAGAAAATTCAGTGATATTCCGAGATTTTGTCAATCATATTTATTACAAACAAATATTGTAGAAACACTCTGAATGCTGGTTAATAAATTTGAAGATAAGATAATAATATCACAAAACATTTTGTAAAATAGATTCTTTGTATAAAATTGTCCTAGTCTCATAAAGTTGACTATAAGACGAATATTCACTCCATCTACACAATATTTGACAAAAAGAAATGGAAAAATGAAAGAAAGAAAATGAAATGTTTATATGTCGAAATTTCTATTGAATAATATAAAACCCAGCCCCGCAGTTTCGGCAGATGTTCGTCGACAATGTTATTGTAACTTTCGTTCCTTTTAACATCATGCTTATTATTCATCCTTCACTTTTAGTTCTGAACATTTTCTTTTGTCTTAGATGCCTTTTGTGTATTTTGTCTTTATAACGAATCACTGCTTCTAACAATCATAAAATATGCAGTTGTGAATTTATCACAAAACGGTTAATCGTGAGTCTGACTCACGCACGAAAAGCTGTAGGTATACACAATTTTGGTTACTTTGACCGAAACAAGAAATTAATACAAACAGTACGAAAAATTTCACTATCTGCTTTACTTACAATACTGTCCGTTCAAAAATGGACGGACATCGACAGGCAGCAGAATTTTTGTACTGAGGTCCCACTGGCACTTTGAATACGGAACTATAAAAGCAGAGGACTATGTTGTTAACTCAGTTGGCTTTGACAGCGATACCAGAGACCCAATCAGAGAGTGAATTTTTTTGGGGGACTCAATATAACCTGCAAGCCTCTGAAAGCTTTGGCAGGGATGAGTCGCAAATTTTTGAAAGAAAGAAAGAAAGAAAGAAACATTTATTGCCATGGACATCACAGAAGACAAAAGATGTAAATAATAGAAAAAAAAGTAAATAAGACATAGGTGACATAAAATAAAACATACAATGAAAGTGAAAGTAAAACTGAGCAGTGCCACCCTGTCGCACAGCGATGTCCATCGCAATGGGACCCCACTCAGCATATGCCATGGCCCCCGGTGAGGGAGGCCACGACGCTGGTTTTCAGTGTGCCCCATGCCGAGTGGGAGTCACGGACACTAACCTATACTGCATAAAATATACATACATAAATAATAATAATAGTGCGCGTATAAATTTTAAGTGTAAGTACAGTATAATATTATTATAAAGAAAAGATGTAATAAGATATTATAAATAAAACGATAATATTTGAAAAACAAAACTGTGTGGGTGTACATAATAAATAAATTGTAATGTAATAAAGTGTTTGTGTATACAGTGATTGTGTGTGTCTCGACGACCACAAAACCGTCACGTGCGATCGAACCATTTTGCGTGGTTGTGTCTATTCATAGCGTCAGGTAGGTGAATCAGATTGGCCCATAATCCTGAGCGCGTTAGTCGCATCGCCTACCCACTAGATGGCGATACAGTTATTTAATTGATACCATAAATAATTATTTTAGAAGTTTACTGCTTGAATCTGAGTTACAAATTCTAAAAGGTCAGACGAGGACCTCTAGGCAAGTTGTTTTGAGGATTGTTTACTATTTCTGGGTTTACAATGATTAATTTAGAGTCATTTGCTTAAATAGAATAGCAAAATGTAAAAGAACATTAGTATTTCATATTAAAATGGAATTTAAATTTTTGTGATCATTTACTATTTTTGTCGGTAAAAAGTATTTGTTTGACTTAATATTATCATCTTTCATTTGACATTATTGATTGACAAACATTTGTGTGCATGAACATTATAATAATATTTGTTTCGGGCTGGGTGTTTTCTAACCATTCTTCTTCTTCCTCGGTCCCTCACTGATGAGGATCGCGACCACAGATAGTGTTCCTCCACAGACTGCGGTCATAAGCTGTGTGGACTGCACTATGCACGGTTTCTAACCATAATATTTATTTATTTATGTTATTTAAGTATTTTCATATCCCATAGTACAAGCTTTGCTTAGTTTGAGACTAGAGGCGCAGTGTTAAAATATTATGTCGAAGGATATTTAATTTTATTATTTATTTATTAACTATTTGAAGATTACGTAAACCGTCATCCAACTTACGGTTTGTTTTTACACTGTGGCGTCAACGCGTCGCGCGAGTGTCAGTGCGAGGTGTGCGGGGGCTGAGGTAAACAAATGCACGGCATCGAGGCGGTAAATCCTAGCCTTAAAATAAGTATTTGCAATTTACCAATCAGGGACTAAAACATACGGTTTAATTTTGGTCGATAAGATCCATGACTTGATAATTTCTGTACCTACTACAGTGTATTGCAATAGTAATAGTGAAAATAGTTTAAGATTATGTTTATACTTGCTGAACTCAAATGTTCTGCTCCAGAGCAAAAGATTAAAGGCTTCACATAAGACGGGCGGACAGGCGTGATGAGAACCATCCCTAATTATCGAAGGATATTGGGCCACGATTACATTTTAATAGTCCTAATGTTTGCGTGGACGAAGGGATAATGTACGAAGTTGATAGAATGTCACGAGCATTTAATGGTGTGAGGGCATTTGAAGGATCTCAAAGACGTTACTATTATGAATTTGCTAAGGGACTGTTGGGTAAATATTTCAAGTGCTCGTTTGTGTCAAAATAATTATACGAGAATTTTCCTTGTGATGTGTAGACACATTTAGAAAAAAGCTCCTTACTGAGTTTCAAGCAATACAGGATTAGCTAATTTTTAAAAATAAAATAAGAAAGAAACAATTCTGTAAATAGGTTTAAATCCTGATGATGGGCCTTAGGTGACCTGACTGGCTGTAAGGGTCTATTTCCAAGTTTAGATAGATATAGATTTTATAAAGCCGTATTTTCTTATAATGCGAAATAAAACCAATTCATTCAATGGTTCATTCTCTCTATTGGACATATCTCATAGACATAAATACATTATAATAATATCACAAAGAACACTGTAAAAACTAAGTTTATTTTATTAATAACTTTAAAAGTTCCAACTAATCATATTAAAAACCTATGTTAACGAAATGAAAAGAATTGCGAGATAAAAAATAAAATATAATGAAATATTTGATTTGATTAAAACAGTAACCTAATGTGTCTTCCAAACTCTATATTATTTAACACAATTTTATTTCATTTTTATATTATTTACAGGCATCCAATGCCATAAAATATCTCCCAAAAAACTACTTACCTACTCACGAAAATATTTCAATTCTTTTATAAACATTGTAAAACCTACATTGGCAGTGTTTAAATGTCCATTGA
This sequence comes from Ostrinia furnacalis, assembly GCF_004193835.3. NCBI lineage: Eukaryota > Metazoa > Arthropoda > Insecta > Lepidoptera > Crambidae > Ostrinia > Ostrinia furnacalis. Next base: position 25,783 of record NW_021132052.1, on the reverse strand, counting down.
ACAATGTACACAGTAAAAGACAAGACAAAAGCGAGATAAATATTCTGTCCGGTCCTTTAGGTCATCAACGTCTATTCAAAACTCAACGTCTACGTGACCTCGGGATTATAAGCCCGCTATGTAAAGAGGTCAGGGTAATTTTCCATCAAAAAGGCACTGTTCTCTTGGATAATAAATACTCTGTGTAATTACCAAACTGTAGATCTAGAATAAAAATTCACTCTTAGAAAATACCTTCTCTGCCCAATGATAATACAATACATAGTACCTAGTCTTCAATGCTGAATTGAGGCGTCTAGTTTCAAATCCCGCTAAAACGATTTTGATAAGATTTCGAGAAATTGAAAAAAACCGCTTATCTTATAGCTTTGGCCTTAGGCAAAAAAATATATGATACGAATTATTATTGTCATCTTGCAAAACTAACAGTAATTCCTATTCACCTTTAAATTAAATATAATTTGAATTATAATGAAAACTATTTTCATTTTGGCGTACTTTGTTACGAACATTCCGTTTTAATGGGATTTGAAACGGACATGTTGTATTTTAGCGGGATTTGATAAGAACAAATTTTAATGCATGAATGGCGTTCTACAATAAAGTCTAATATTAAATAACCCAAAAAATGATAAAATAAATAATTGTCCGTATAATTTGTCCATTCTATAATATTCAAAGCTATTGCACTTATTGGTTAGGTTATTAGATTAATCAAGTTTTATCGGGTTATTAAAAAAAAAACAATTAAATTACAGCATGTAAATAAGAAACTTTTATAAATTATTTTCTCAATCTCGTCTTTGCCTTTTTATAACATAATATTTATTCCTAGACATCTGGACATCAGGTGATCCATCTGCTCGTTTGCCTCCTGTCACATAAAAAAAAACATCCCACGATATTTATTTATTTACTTCACTGACTGACTGTACAGGGATATAAACATACACATTACACACATACATACCTACCTACTCTCGAAACACATTACCCTCCTGCACTCGGGTAAAAAGTAACATACCTTTATAATTAAATTCGTCTAAAGGCATTGAGCTAGTGAAGTTTCTATAATCCCAGTAGTGATCACCAACACTTAATAGTAACAATAACCAACGACAGCTAAATGGTTAATTTTGCATAACACCATCAAAGCTGTTTCAAAAGTAGTTTTTTAACAAATTTCTCTTTCCGTTTCTGGCGATCCTTGGTGCGTTTCCAGGCTATTTCATTACATGGTTTCTTTCTTGCGTCTTTAGGGTTACATTTTTCCACGAACTGAGACAAATCTTCCATTATTTTGGATCAAAAACAATAAAAAACCGCAGCAACCTTAAGCATGTTATGAAAAAATCTCCATACTGATTTCGCAGTCACGTGACCAAAATACCGTGCTGCCATTGGTCAATCAACTTTTAGAGGGTTTTGAAAGAAACGGACGGCGTTTTAGCGGAGTTTGTAACACAAACCAAATTTTAAGTGCTAGTTTAGTAGTCTTTTAGTGAATTTTGATCGAAAATGATTGAACAGTATGATGAGAAAATTGCAGTAACGTCATTTAGAGATATAAACAGAAATTCGTTGCAGGAGCGTTTTAGCGGGTTTTGAAACTAGACGACTCAATTGTCGATTCGAGCCTATTATAAATAGTTGAAGGCAAGCAAAACAAACAATTAAGTTTTTAATTAATTTATTCCAAGTAAATAATTAAGCTTTAATTTTTGCTCTTAGTCTAAATATATTATTTTACTCGTATATTACACAGAGATTGCGTTTGCGTCAATCTTTTTTGAACGTTTGACCACCATTAGGTGTAAGATACGTTTTTAAATCCACATAACAAGAAAGAAACGAAGTAAATAAGTAGTAGCAGATTGTAAATACCACAACTCAGCTACCCAAAACAAGAATAAGTAAAACAATTACTCGATTTGCACTTTTTGGTGCTACCCTACTCAAGTTTAAAGATAGCGGGAAGGGCAGTCGAGACGAAACATTATTGGGGCTAAACATTTCCGTCCCACGGCTCGGGTACACTTTCATTTATGGTTTTCAGTTTGCGAAATGATATTGAGTTAGTCGTGGCCATACTTTATAATTTGGTTAAAAGGGTCACACACACGCACCTTGAAGGGACAGGACTCGAAAAAAGGGTTATTTAGTACAAGTATCTCGATAATATTTGTAGAACTTTATGGTGGCTCTTCTAAAGTTTACAAAGGAGTTAGGAATGGAATAAGAGAGTAAGGTCCGGTTTCCACCAAGGCGGAACAGAGCGGAGCGGAGCAGAGAAGACGTGTTTTGAATAACCAATCAGGTTTCATTATTTCTACATCTCTCCACTCCGCACATTTCCGCGCCACCGCCGCTGTCAAATTTTATAGAAAAAAATCATCAGACCGACACATCTGGTGGAATTTTATGTTTTTAATCATAAAAATAATAATATGGCCACTTTGAACTGATGTCCGTTTAAAATGAGATAACACAATTTCAAGCGTCTATTAAATTACGAAATTTGATCTGCATCAAAACACGAACCCTTTATTTCGTTCCCTGAGGCTTAGAAATCGATTTTAGTGTCCACGTGTAGGGGTCGGAGGGTGGATAAGCGTAGGGTCATACGTCCGATTCATCGTATAGTACACGACACGTCAAGCTAAGCACTGTGGAATCTTATCTAGTTGCAATAGGGGCGATTTTGCAACAAGAATGTATAGACTCATGTGTTTTCTACTGTACATTCGAGTAGATAATCAAATTCGGAAAGCCTCACCCATAATCGAGATTGTCACTCGGACCGTAAGCCTGGCCACCTTAACGGTAAGATGCAAATGGAATAGCTTTGCAGCGGTCAAAAATGAGTATCATATAGTATAGTAAAACAAAGAGGTTTGCATTGAATTGATAGGTACGTAATAAAACGTAGAGTGTAACATAAAGACGTAGTGAAGGGATCGTATTTTCTATTTCTTTTTTAATTCTCATAAACATTTTTTTTTTATTAAGTTATTAATATATCTAAAGATGGTTTATTCATCTGTCAACTAGAATGACCACCATGGTCGACGAGATTCACGTTATGAAATCATGGATAAATAAATCAGTTATAGCCTGACCAGGAACATAAAAACCCTGGCATAGAGGCGCGTCAATTGCATTTGATAGTGCAACACTGAGTACAGTCGTACCTGTGTTAAATTAATAGGCTAACTTTATGTATCGGGATTCAGAATTATGGGCTAATTTAATATTTTCATAATTTAACAAAAAATATTATAAAACAGGTAAACTGGTTTAAATAAATTAAATGAAACCATCAATCGAGCAAGTAGGATTTTATTATTATTCATCAATAATCAAATTCTAAACTTGAATATTCAACTACAATGTCTGCTCATGAACGCTTCAAACTCGGTACTTCTTTCCCAATTCCATAAAATTCAACACTTACAAAGTGACAAACAACTTTAAAATAGGTAGTTGAAACAAACCACAGCAAATTTTCATAGTTGACTGTACTATACGATAAACATGTCAGTCAATTTGACAACCTTTGTCGGAAACATTATTCAATGAAAATATTGTCCGAACCCTTAGTATTTCTCTTCGACAAATACTTTAACACATTGTGAACCACTTTTCTTTCACGACTATAAAAATATTTTAGCAATTTAATTCACAAAATCAATTGCGCACATTTAAAATAAAGTTTGTTTACACTTTGACAACAATAGACTGACATGTAAGGTGACATGTCAATGAAGTTTTCAGTTACTGTTGCCATTAAAAGAAATTAGTACCATTAATTTTCCGCAACATGGCGAGGGTTTTTATGTTCCTGGTCAGGCTATACCATTGCCATTAGGCGTGGGTGGGCATACACCGGAATGCAGATGATGTTGCAAAGAAGAACAGTCCATATGCCCACAACGTTTGGACGTCATTTGCTTGTACCTGCTAAACTAATTTTCCCTTTCATCTAAATTGACGCGCACCTCAGATCATAGACTATGATCTGAGACGCGCACCCTATCAGGCGATGTATACCTAACTGGATAATTATAGATTTACGATAATTGTAACAACTTTCCCAAGATAACGAAGTCGAAGTTTTCCAAAAAATAGCCTTTCCTTACAAATTGTCGTTAGTCTTTTATTATTAACACATCTGTTTTTTTTAATTTTAAATAACTTGAAAAAAAAAATTAGTTTTTTAGGACTTAAGATACTTATTGGTTCTGTAGAAAAATAGTTGGATACCCATTTGAGTACCATTTTTGTTTGATCACTTATTATTGACCAATGAAGCACTAGCACTAGGTATACTGGATAGATTCTTATAAAACTAATGTATATTACATACCTGACATTCTCATAGCGCTGGATGTAGATCTTGTGGAATTGCTCCTGTCGGGGCTGGCTGGCAATGTCAGCCTTCATCTCCATGGCGACGTGGCGGGGAAGAACCGACAGCAGGAGGCGCTCCTAAAGCAAAAAATAACATTTGTAAAATAAACTTTGAACATTAGGAGATAAAACATAAAGTAGAAAGAGCTTGTGTATTTTTATGTCTAAAGGATGGGGCAATGCCATTCCACCCATACTTTACAGCCCTTGCATTTAGTACAACGAATTTTTAAATTTACAAACTTAAGATTTTAATACAATAAAATTCACGTCATAAAATTATGGAATTAAGATACCTAAACCAACATCCGTGCCTTCAACTTCATGCACTGCCTTAGCCATGAATGATGTTTTTATATTCTCATATATTGTGTTTGTTTTTGCCTTCAATGTAAAGTAAACTAACACGTAATTAATTCCAAGACAAAACAGACGCGGCAAATCGACAACATACTTGCAATTGTTACTGCAACCACTTAATTAACAATTATTGCGTACAATTAATTAGCAAAGGTAATACAGGATATTGAACAATACTCTCAGTGGAATTAATTAAATTTCTATTGTGATTCGATTAATGAATGAGGAGAAAAATATTTTCCAACGGCGATGTTGGGCGGGCTATGATTGTTCCCGGAACCATTTTGTTGTTTTTAAACACATATCTATAACATAAAGCAGTTCAAATAGAATAAGTTTAATTATGAAGTAGGTAAATTATTTTCAATTTACTTACTTGATAATGCTATGATAAAAATTAAGCGGATTGATAAAATTAATCATTATGTTTAATAGGTAAAATCGTATCTTACTTTGTTAAGCAGTATAATGTATGACAAAAAACTAATAATTCAATAGTACTTTTAATATTCACCAGACTAAGACACAGTTTTTATGGCCAAAACAATCAAACAAAATAGTTTTATAGAATGGCTATTTACAATAAATAGGTCCCATCAATTTCCACAGCAAATTAATTACATTTCTTGAACGGCTTACAAACAGACAAAGTTACTTCCGAATTTATAAATATCAAGTATGGATTGTTGTCACTGAATAGAGAGGTCAAATATTGACTTTGTTGAACCCAAACTTTGATGAGTTGTGTGCGTTCCTAAGCACACAATTAGTCGCGTGCGCCTCAATTTGTCCCCGTAGCACAAAATATAACAGAAGACAAACTCCATACTAAACGCGCTCGAGCCACGCACACATAGACACCGCTCCTAGCAAGACTGTCTTGGACGAATGCGAGCGCGACGTGGCGCGACAGACGTTCGCCACACGTTCGCTGTGGTTCGCTTGAGTCACGCGCCGGTCAACCGCCTGTGATATTATTTTGTTTTGCGAAATTGACGAAAATGAGTGAACAGAAAAAGTCGTATTATAATTGTTCGGTATTTGGTTGCTTAAACTCATCATTAAATACCGAATTTTCATTTTTTAAATTACCAGTTGATTCGGGGAAGTAAGTAAGTTATTTATTTGAATTTCAATTGAAATTGAAAGCCAACTCAATTATTAGGAATATCGAATTGTTTTAGAGAGGTTTTAGGAATTATTGGATAACTATCTTTTGCCCGCGGCTTCACCCGCGTGAAATTTAGTTTGTCACAGATCGTCATNTAGTTTTATAGAATGGCTATTTACAATAAATAGGTCCCATCAATTTCCACAGCAAATTAATTACATTTCTTGAACGGCTTACAAACAGACAAAGTTACTTCCGAATTTATAAATATCAAGTATGGATTGTTGTCACTGAATAGAGAGGTCAAATATTGACTTTGTTGAACCCAAACTTTGATGAGTTGTGTGCGTTCCTAAGCACACAATTAGTCGCGTGCGCCTCAATTTGTCCCCGTAGCACAAAATATAACAGAAGACAAACTCCATACTAAACGCGCTCGAGCCACGCACACATAGACACCGCTCCTAGCAAGACTGTCTTGGACGAATGCGAGCGCGACGTGGCGCGACAGACGTTCGCCACACGTTCGCTGTGGTTCGCTTGAGTCACGCGCCGGTCAACCGCCTGTGATATTATTTTGTTTTGCGAAATTGACGAAAATGAGTGAACAGAAAAAGTCGTATTATAATTGTTCGGTATTTGGTTGCTTAAACTCATCATTAAATACCGAATTTTCATTTTTTAAATTACCAGTTGATTCGGGGAAGTAAGTAAGTTATTTATTTGAATTTCAATTGAAATTGAAAGCCAACTCAATTATTAGGAATATCGAATTGTTTTAGAGAGGTTTTAGGAATTATTGGATAACTATCTTTTGCCCGCGGCTTCACCCGCGTGAAATTTAGTTTGTCACAGATCGTCATAAATTGTAGCTTATATGTTATTCAGGGTTATAAACAATAATACTGCAAAGTTACATCATAATCCGTTCAGTAGTTTTTGCGTGAAAGAGCAACAAACATCCAGACATCCAAACTTTCGCATTTATAATATTAGTTGGATAATAGTGTCAACCACTCAACTAAATACTACTTCCTTCTCGTGTATTTGTTTGCAAACTATTACTATAATAACGTACTAAATATAAATAAGTATACGTGGATATCTGTTATTGTCTTTCTTGCATAGTATTAAGAGTAACATTTTTCTATCATAACGAAATAAACACAACACATGACAAGACAACCCTGGCGCACGGCCGAGCGTGCGAGCGAGAGAGGTATGCATACATGAGTTTACCTTCTGTTATATTTTGTGCCCGTAGCGAGAGAGTGTTGGAATCCGAAGTACTTGAACTCAGGAATGCGCAGTTGAGTTCAGAACTAGTAACATTAACAGAACTACACTTAAGCAAGAGTATGTTTTGTTCCAAGCCCGGTAGTTTTGTTCCGAGCGATCTTAAGAACTAAATTAAGTTAGAGTATCATATTATTAAAATTTAAAGTAAAACCTTTATAATGGTACGATAGTAACACATCAAACTAAACTCTGTAGCAACCTGGGGGTTGTTAATAGATGCTATTTAGCAACAAAAATCTGTCTGTTAAGTTTTTTAATTGATCATCATTAGGAATTTACGAGTAGTAGTACAAATAGTAGTAGTAGTTCATAAGATCGCTCTGGACGAATAGNATACCAAATAGGGTGATTCCATAAGTACTTTAGCTCACGAGTGTAGTTTACTGGATTTTTTTTCTGGAGCTCACTGGGAATTTTCGGCCAACGTGAAAAACACGCAGCATTTTTATAGGTGGCAAAGCAAACATTCCAATATGCGCGATTTAATAGCAATATGCAATATTCATTAAACTTTACCCTTCAGTGTCAAAATGCCAACCGAACGGAATATTTCTCGAAGCTTTGAACTGAAAAGTTAACTTTAATTTGTTACACGTTTTATTTACTAAACCATTTGGGGAAACGGGTTTCGCGATGGATGTGCGGTGTTTGTTGAAAAGATAGCAGATTTTTTCGAATATTTAAATGATTTGGCATTCTGACACGTGTATTGCTTGTGTCTAGAGACAAAATAATTGGATTCATTCGTTTGGAAGATCTTGGAATAGATTCCCAGGAGGCACAACACAATGTGTCATTATTATATAAAAAAATGCTTACCTACTTATGTATTTAATTTAATAAAAGTATTATATATCATAATTAAGAATTATTAACACGACACTAAGTAGCCTAATAAATAAAATATGATTTTATTACGTATAATGTTATGTTAATTAACAGTAATTACATGTAACTCGCTTGTTTGATCCCTCCATGGAGCTGTTGTAGCCAATAACAACACTTGTAATGTGTATTATCTAGTAAAACATGTCGGCTGAATTAATAAGCTGTAACTACAATTTATTTACACACCGAATTAAGACCTTTTTTAGATGAGTCTCCGGGGTACGTATTACCACAGAATAATAAGTACTACATACAGAAGTTTTACTTCGCGAAGCGAAAAATGTATGCTCAATGTTATTAACAATATGGTGTAATTTAGCCTGTCTCAAGAGTCAAACACCATTTTGTTGACAAACGTCAGTGATCGGCACTGCGCCGAAGCTATAGCACAGAATAAGTAATAGTACAGGTACAGAAGGATTACTCCGCAAGACGATTTAAATAAATGCGAGTCTTGCTACGACGCGATACAGTGGAATTCAGCTCGCACAGCACTACGTACCTACAATTTTATTCACCTACAAGTTTTGTCTCTTTCTATCGCGTGCCTCTGAACTCTTCTTACGTTGTTAGGGTTGCTCTTGCTGTCTAGTGAAAAATTAATTAATCTACTTATATGTAATGAGGTACGTATGTAGGTAAGTACGCATTCATTATGGAAAACCTTGGTAGGTTAGGTTCCTATGCTATCCTAAGAATTATTGATTACCTACATGACCAACATACCTTTCAGCATCTTTGGGAAGCGAAAAAAAAGATAAATCCGGTGTAGATTTCTTTTCGAATTTAAACACCCGAACCCCGCACAATATGTATTTCTCTTTATGTCCATTTTTAAATAATACTTCGATCATAGAATTAGGTACATACTACAACGCACGCCAGCGTCCTGACGGACGCGCGCGTGACACTCGACTGATATAATACCCGCCGGCGGGGCGCTTCGCTGTAGGTAATTATCGGATGTACCGCGCGGAGTGAGCCAGGCCTGGCTATAGGGCTGACTTCGGTAAAATGATGTGACGTGAGGTGCCAAACTGCGGAAAATGGCGGAGGAAATACTTGATTTAGCATGAATTATCATGAATAATATTAACTACTTATTTACCTCTCAGTGTCTTGAGGCAACTTAACAAAGTACATTCCGTGTTTTTATTATCATTTAGGCAGTTAAATACTGCACGGTATTTAGTACACCATTTTCTTTGTTTTCTTCCATCATACACAAGAATACGCGTGCGTGAGTCAATGTTCGCTCGTATGTGAGGCCTTGTCGAATAGTATCCTGTAGGTGTGCCATCGTGCGTGTTTTGTTTTCGATGTAAACTCGCGGAGATGAACAGGCCTGGTATTACCCACTAGGCACCCACTGAAAATCAGTGTTTGACAGCTATACCTAATGTCAAGATGACACTGAGCGAGTGATCTTTTTGTCAACATTTTAAACGGGTACTTTCCTATCTAATTGATGTGTAAGCGATAAGGATATTTCTTTCTTTCTTTTTATTAAAGTCACATATCTTGGTTTATACTTTTTTTTTTATTTCTATTTTTTTTAATCTATTTATACTTTAATTTCTATATAGAAATTAAATCAATCAAAAGCCTCGCGATAATCATAAAAATCAATCTACTTTTGAAATTTTCATGCTAGAACACCCGCATTGATATAAAAATATGTCGGCTCGTCAGGGATTCGAACCTCAGATATTGTGGGCGAAATAGGGTATCGTGCAATGAGAATGAGACTTGTGTTCGAACACTTTTAATAATCGTCAAACAGAGTTCAAAATCAGCACTTAGTTCTTAGTATTACAATCTAGACTTCGTCGAGCGATAAAATAGGCACTAGGTGGAACGTGGGACAGTTTCGTAACGATGTCTTCTCTTGTCGGCGTCCGGAGCGAAAGTGAGTTCGATCCGTCCCGCCGTGACCGTTACGACTCTGTCAAAGCGCGCCAAAGCGGTGTTGCGCCGATTCGTCGCTAGGTGGCGCACTTGCGTTTCACTTTAGTGTCCGTACTCATGTCCGTCTGCGACACGGCCATCCTGCGTGTTACACGTCCTCGTGTGATCATCTGAAAAAAACCCAAAAGAACAGCACAGTATCCGCTCGGCCAATCCTATTTCAAGCAACTTGTGTGCTTTCAGAAATGAGGAAACTAAACTTTCAGTACTACTAGATACTCTTTCTACAACTAGTTACTCTTTCTACTACTAGTTACTCTTTCTACTACTAGTTACTCTTTCTACTACTAGTTACTCTTTCTACTACTAGTTACAATATCGTTGAAAGTGATCTCAATTGCACGATTCGATCCCAATTCTGATGTCGGCTCGTCAGGGATTCGAACCTCAGATATTGTGGGCGAAATAGGGTATCGTGCAATGAGAATGAGACTTGTGTTCGAACACTTTTAATAATCGTCAGAGTTCAAAATCAGCACTTAGTTCTTAGTATTACAATCTAGACTTCGTCGAGCGATAAAATAGGCACTAGGTGGAACGTGGGACAGTTTCGTGACGATGTCTTCTCTTGTCGGCGTCCGGAGCGAAAGTGAGTTCGATCCGTCCCGCCGTGACCGTTACGACTCTGTCGAAGCGCGCCAAAGCGGTGTTGCGCCGATTCGTCGCTAGGTGGCGCACTTGCGTTTCACTTTAGTGTCCGTACTCATGTCCGTCTGCGACAAATACAACATAGTGTAGGTTGACTTTGACTATCTTATTTGAAATTTTGCCAATCCACATATCGGCCCGTTAGCTCAGTTGGTTAGAGCGTCGTGCTAATAACGCGAAGGTCGCGGGTTCGATCCCCTCATGGGCCATCATTTATTTTTTAATATCCTTTTTAATTTTCTGTCAAAATCCATACAAAGAGCACTGGTTATTGTAGTTTTTACGGTAGAAATAAGGTGGTGCAACTCAGCCTAAATGTGTGCTAAATGTGATAAACACGACACTTCATAAACGGGTTCCTGTGCGTTTACATGTTATTGTTACTTTGTTCTTGTGTGTTACATAAGAAACATTATCTTATTATTTAGTAGTAAACTGTTCTGTTAACGGTTGAGTTACTACATATTGATCACTATTCCGCACGGAGCTATAGAGTTCGAGTAATCCCTGAGGCAATATAAATTCTTCACGGCGAAACCCTTTTTCGGGTTCCGTAAAAAACAGAACCCTATTACTAAGACTCTACTGAAATCTATCTGTCTGTCACTTATGATGTATTTCTCTTGCTTACAAATAGGCATTAAAACAGAATAAAATAAATATTTTAGAGGGGCTCCCATACAGCAATCGTGATTTGTTGCCGTTTTTTGCGCGAAATCTTTAATTTAGGAACACACAAGTTTGTACGGAACCCTCAGTGCGCGAGTCCGATTCACACTTGGTCTGTTTTTCCGATTTATCGTAATACCAAGAAACATTTTAGTCTTAAACTCAATCTATATCACCTTGAACTACCGTTAACAAAACCACATCTCTCTAGGCAGGCTATAATATCTGTCTGACTATAGAAGTCAGTGACTAAAGTCACATAGATTACGAGTAACAACCAGGTTTTGGTTGAGGCCGCAAACGCTTTAGGTTCTGACAGTTCAATCAGGTTTGCTTATTACAAGTGTTGCTTAGTATAATTAAACATGTCATCAGAATGGCGGTGGTTTAGTTAAGCATGAATATTCGCGCTAATGTTTTGGTGTTGATTTTTCTAAACAGCTTAAAAAAATGTGACGGTATACTATAGCAAAATGTTTTAAAATTACAAAATATAATTAAAATATAATTTTAAGCCGGTTAGGTATCGCCTTTTGTAGGTTGATCTTCCTGTCAAGACTGATAGCTTATAAGCGAAACAACTTTTGGGCAAATGGATCGGTCAAGTCAATGTACGCAAAGTTCCAAAAGTAGGCGTTATAACGTACGAAATTCGCGCTAGCTTGATGCTAAAAATACCTGGATGCCTCTTATTAATTTCTGTCTGTGATCGATCATTTTTACCTTGGCAAGAAACTTTCAGAGTTCATAATATGTATATTGGGTAATATAAGACTAGCCGAGACATTCTATATTATATATTAAAGATCTAGCGTTTAACTTAGTCAGTTCGTGACAGAGCATACAAATCTGAAGGAGTTCATTCATTTCACTTGACACCACGTCAAGTGGAAGGAATGAAGGAGTTCTGCAGTCTCGCTGACATTTGACCGTCAAAGTCAAAGTCAAGTCAAAGTCAAATTTTCTTTATTTGTTTGGACTAATAAATAGTTCTTACAAATCGTCATTTTGCTCTTAAGGGGCCATCCATAAAGTACGTCACACGAATTTCATGATTTTTTGAGCCCCCTCCCGTCCTTGTCACAGGTGGTCACATTTCTGAGACCCCCCCCCCTCCCTAGTGTGACGTCACATGTTTTACAATTTCATATCGAAAAATTATTAAATTAAAACAGCAGTTCCGAATTTATTAGGGAATGCAATCTCGATCGTTTAACGAAAGTTTAACGAGATTGCACTTGAGCATAAAAATGTCTTTAAAGAACTGTTTTATCACTAAAAGATTTTCGATTGATATTAGAAGAGAAGACTGGCTGTTTCTTTCATTTGTTATTTGATAGATACCTACGTAAGTCAATGGAAACGATCGTCATAGTCATTTATTCCATAAATTCCTTGATTATTTCTAAACGATACAAGATATCTAAAAACTGGTTACTGATCCTGAAAGTGCTTTACGAGCTCTATCAAACGGTATTAACATAAGGTTACAAAATAAACTGAATCTTTCCAGCAGTTTCCAGCTTCCATACATTCAGTAAAGCCCCATCATATTAAAAACTAACTAAGTATACCGATTAATAGAGCTCGTAATGCGCATTCAGGATCAGTAATTAGTTTTACGATATTCTGTATAGTTTGGAAATAATCGAGTGAGATCACTTATCATTTCTACTCTAGATATCCAACAATGAACCGTCCTAGCTCTGAAATTGTCAGAAGAGCGCTACTATCTATCCTGGATTATTAGTTCTGATTATTGCCACATTGGACAACCTTATTTATGACATTTACAGGAGGGCGCTATTATCAATACTGGGTTGTTAGTTTTTGATTTTCAACCGACTTCAAAAAAGGAGGAGGTTCTCAATTCGACCCGTATGTTTTTTTTTTCTATGTTTGTTACGCGATAACTCCGCCAATTATGAACCGATTTGAACAAATCTTTTTTCGGCGTATAGGTAATACCTCAAGGATGGTCCCATTTAAATTTAATAATAGAAAAAACAACCCCCAAGGGTGGAAAATTGGGGATGAACTTTTTTATACGCAATATCTCCGCCGATTATAAATCAATTTGAACGATTATTTTTTTGTTGAATAGGTATTATCAAAAGGGTGGTTTCATGCGAATTTGAAGAAAATATTTCACCCCCAAGGGTGGAAAATTGGGGGACTAATAAATAGTTCTTACAAATCGTCATTTTGCTCTTAAGGAGCCTCTACATGTCTCATAATCTTTTTACCCTACCAGCGCTTCGAGACCAACATTTGGCAAGTGCTGAGAAGAAGCGCCGCAACAAACTCAGTCACCACTGTCTGCCGGTTAATATAAATAAATAGAAATAGTAGTAGTAGGTACATTCGATTCAGGAGCAGTTCACTGAATTTACCATGCATTCTTGTATGGTGTATCTTATAAGAATGGGTATACAAGATTGCGTGGTATATTAAACAAGGTAGTGACGTGCTAATATCTAGACTTACATATTAAGATACTAGTAGAAATGACTCGCATACATAAATTTGAATAACTTGGATTGACCAGTCCCCGAAAGCAGCGCCTGTTCACAGACATGACGAGTGAACCAGCCATTGCTTCACTCGACCATATTAGAGGGAATATCCCTATAGTGAATTATGTTAAGACACAGAGACTATAGTGCTCGGTCGTCTTAATATCAAATTACCATATTACACGCGCAATCATAACATCGACAAGAACTTATACCAATAACAGATCATCGCGAACTTAAAGTTATGTTTGTGAATTCGTCTTGTTTCTGTCTTTTCAGTTCATTTTTATGCAGTTATATTTGTTTTTTTTTTACATAATAAAGTAAGTTATGTTTGTAATTATCAAGAAGTTGCAGTCGTCATGTCGATACCCCCTTCCTCGTAAGAAATATCCGCTCAGGAAATTGGACGATTCAATTTGGATCAGACGAACCTTGCGATTCTATATCCTGTATGTAAATTAGCCTAACGTTAACTTGAATAAATATTTCTCTGAAGATAATATTGAATTGATGTAAAAATTCTTTGAAGGCTCGCCTTTCAACTTTTATTCTAATGGNAGGTAATACCTCAAGGATGGTCCCATTTAAATTTAATAATAGAAAAAACAACCCCCAAGGGTGGAAAATTGGGGATGAACTTTTTTATACGCAATATCTCCGCCGATTATAAATCAATTTGAACGATTATTTTTTTGTTGAATAGGTATTATTAAAAGGGTGGTTTCATGCGAATTTGAAGAAAATATTTCACCCCCAAGGGTGGAAAATTGGGGATGAACTTTTTTATACGGAATATTTTTAATTTTTAGTTTTTTTTGTGTTCACTCATTTGAAGTCGGTTTTATTTTTTTTAAAGTTAATTATTGCCACTTGAGCAATAGCAATAAACTATTTAATATTTGAAAGAAAAAGAAGAAGAAAGAAACTCAATCATCTTCAGTCCATGGCATTAGTCAAAGGGCTCGTAGGCGATCGGCGCGTATCACTAGAGCGGGTATGAACTCGTCAACAAAACAATTTAAACCTTATTGTCCTAAAGATAGTTGGAAATATTTTTTAGTTAAATTAATATTTCAAACTAGCTTTCCGCCCTCGGCTTCGCCCGCGTGGAATTTTGTCTGTCACAGAAAAACAATATCGCGCGCGTATTTGCTCACCGTTTAGACCTACCCTGGACTACGGCAAACATTTTAAAACCAAAATCAGCTCAATCGGTCCAGCCGTTCTGGGGTTTAATCAGACTAACGAACATCAATTCATTTTTATTTATATAGAAGATAGATAGATAGATTACGTGATTAGTACCTCTAGATATATTAGATTTTGAAATGTGATGTCACAAAACTTAGGACCCCTCCCACCCCTTGTCACACCATGTCACACTTTGTCGACCCCCTCCCCCCCTCTTTAAGTGTGACGTACTTTATGGATGACCCCTAAGGAGCCTCTACATGTCTCATAATCTTTTTACCCTACCAGCGCTTCGAGACCAACATTTGGCAAGTGCTGAGAAGAAGCGCCGCAACAAACTCAGTCACCACTGTCTGCCGGTTAATATAAATAAATAGAAATAGTAGTAGTAGGTACATTCGATTCAGGAGCAGTTCACTGAATTTACCATGCATTCTTGTATGGTGTATCTTATAAGAATGGGTATACAAGATTGCGTGGTATATTAAACAAGGTAGTGACGTGCTAATATCTAGACTTACATATTAAGATACTAGTAGAAATGACTCGCATACATAAATTTGAATAACTTGGATTGACCAGTCCCCGAAAGCAGCGCCTGTTCACAGACATGACGAGTGAACCAGCCATTGCTTCACTCGACCATATTAGAGGGAATATCCCTATAGTGAATTATGTTAAGACACAGAGACTATAGTGCTCGGTCGTCTTAATATCAAATTACCATATTACACGCGCAATCATAACATCGACAAGAACTTATACCAATAACAGATCATCGCGAACTTAAAGTTATGTTTGTGAATTCGTCTTGTTTCTGTCTTTTCAGTTCATTTTTATGCAGTTATATTTGTTTTTTTTTTACATAATAAAGTAAGTTATGTTTGTAATTATCAAGAAGTTGCAGTCGTCATGTCGATACCCCCTTCCTCGTAAGAAATATCCGCTCAGGAAATTGGACGATTCAATTTGGATCAGACGAACCTTGCGATTCTATATCCTGTATGTAAATTAGCCTAACGTTAACTTGAATAAATATTTCTCTGAAGATAATATTGAATTGATGTAAAAATTCTTTGAAGGCTCGCCTTTCAACTTTTATTCTAATGGCTAGCTTTCCGCCCGCGATTTCGCACGGGTGAAATTTCGTTTGTCACAGATCGTCATAAATTATTGCCTATGTGTTATTCTGGATTATGAACAATAATACTGTAGTTTCATCAAAATCCACTCAGTGGTTTTTGAGACTATTCATTACAAACATACAAAAATAGTTACAAATCTTTCCTCTTTATAATATTAGTATAGATTTTTTTTTTTTTGGGAAGTTGGTTTGTGGAGGGGGCCTGATGACCTGAAATACAAGCTTCTTTTAGCTTAGTTTAGGCATCAGTCTCCCACAATAATCGAATTCTACTATAAGTCTAAATTGTATTAAAAATATTGTAATGATTGTTGTGGTGAGGAAATAAAGCATTTTTATTTTTATTATTTTTATTTTTATTCTAATGGCGATTTGCGAAATGAAATATTTTTTTAGGAATAAGAAACAGACCTTAATCTTAGTTACTTATCATCTTATCACATTTAGATTTATTTATGCAATAAAACTTTATCATTTTTCTCGACACCTTTAACATTTTTAAAACGTAATAAAGTATCAAGTCCACACAAAGTATAGTCACATACACGGTTGATAAATAAAAAATAGACACATCTATTCTTACAGATATAATCAATGACAATTGATGGCGCTTTTTAGACACGTCTTATTTATTTATTGAAATTTATTTTGTCACAGATCGTCATAAATTATAGCCTATATGTTATTCTGGGTTATAAACAATAAAACTGTAAAGTTTCATCAAAATCCGTTCAGTTGTTTTTGCGTGAAAGAGTAACAAACATGTTGACATCCAGACATCCATACAAACTTTCGCGTTTATAATAAGTATTAGTAAGATTCTAATCTACAATATGCAGAATTTCTAATGGCTTAAGTTGTTAGCCGAGGATACAAATATCGTAATATAGAGCTCGCATGAATTTTCTAGTGAGGTATATTTTTGTTGGGACCACCAAGTTATTGCACTTGCAGATCCGTCACATTAGTGGGCAAAGTTTACAAGATCTTTCGATCCGCTTTTCCTTCTTTTATTTTTTTAACTTTTGAACTAGTTTGTTAAGTTTTAATATTTTATTTTGATAGCCCATGCCTTCTGAAACAAACAAATTCTAGGTCGAAAAATGTTCTCATTTGTAGAACTGGCGCGAGAAAAAGAAATCGCAAGTGACAATTTTATAAAAATAAAAAAAAACTCGAAAAACCGTGATATTTTTACTAAGTTCAAAATTTGATATTATAGAGAACATGGCAAGGCCTGTGAATAGTTACTGGGTTACCCATTGTTTTTTGGATATCCTGTATATCGAGTTACAGAGCTCGCATGAATTTTCTAGTCCTATTCTACTAATCCTACTAATATTATAAATGCGAAAGTTTGGATGTCTGGATGTTTCTTTCACGCAAAAACTACTGAACGGATTTTGTTGAAACTTTACAGTATTATTTTTTATAACCCAGATTAACATATTTATGACGATATGTGACACATAAATTTCAATGAATAAATAAGACGTGTCTAAAAAGCGCCATCTATCGTCATTGGTTAAAATCTACAGCGCTGGACAAACTACTGTTTTTGACGTTCGTAAATATTCATGCGGGGGAAGCCGTGAAACGCCATCTATCAACATGATATCTAACGGGGGTAAAACGAGCTCCACGCGTACGAAGTAGCGGGCGGCCGCTAGTGAGGTATATTTTTGTTGAACCACCAGGATTATTGCACTTGCAGATCCGTGTCAGTGAGCAAAGTTAACAAGACCCGCGATCCGCTTTGCAGAAAACGTAGGGATGTTACAGCTATAAGGGCCCTCGCCCAGCGCGACTTTTTGCAGTAATGCTGTCGCGTTCGTAAACGAGCGACAGCATCGCTGTTGTTGTTGTTCTTTAGTGCGTTGCAAATGCGACTAAGGGTGAGGCCCCATTAGTCCGTTGCGCTGCGTCGCGTCATAAAAATATATGGAAAACGTCGCAGCGTCGACTAACGCGCTAAAAAACAGCGTGACTGTGTCGATGCAAACGCGCGACCGTGTCGAACTACAGGAGTGAACGGAGGGATTAATGAATCGCGTTTGCATCGCGACAGTATTGCGTTTGCATCGCGACAGTATTGCGTTTGCATCGCGACAGAAGCGCGACAGTATTGCGTTTGCATCGCGACAGTAGCGCGACAGTATTGCGTTTGCATCGAGACAGAAGCGCGACAGTATTGCGTTTGCATCGCGACAGTATTGCGTTTGCATCGCGACAGTAGCGCGACAGTATTGCGTTTGCATCGCGACAGTATTGCGTTTGCATCGCGACAGAAGCGCGACAGTATTGCGTTTGCATCGCGACAGAAGCGCGTTTATGTGAGCGAGGGCACACAACTAGCGACCGTATTGCGACTGTATCGATGCGAACGCGCGACAGAATCGCTACAAAAAGTCGTCGTGGGCGAGGGCCCTAAGAGTATTAGCTAGGTTATCCTTTTATAGCAAAAAGTTAAATATGAATGTTATCAACCAGTTTGCAGTTTGTCAATGTTTTATTTCCCGCAAAAATAGTTTAGGAAAATGAAACGTCGATTATAAATACCTAACTATTCTTATAGAATACTAATGAAAACGATGAAACTGCTTTCATACAAAAAGATGTTGTAGATATTTTTTTGGTCCAAGTCACTGATCCCAAAAATAAATAAAAACATAATTAAAATTACTAGCAGTTTAAGCTGTGGTAAAAGGAACACTGTAGTACAATATTAATGAAGGTACGAGTACTTAATTGCTGTTAAATGACACACCCTCATGAATGTAACGCTCGTATTCACAAACGATGCATGCTTAAGTGAAGCAGCAAATCGAACGCACAGCGTTGAATAGAGCTTCGTGATTGGTTCGTGTATCGCCCTGTGCGTCCACGCGCACTGTGCGATCTCATAGTAACGTTTGTGAATACGGGCGTAAGTCTCTATCAATTTTTGACTCCATCGAAAAAACTCAAATCTCCTAACCAGCCTAGTAATTGTTATTCAGTGTTTTGAATACTATGCAAATTAAGACAAACAAGTTCCGTACACATCGGAGCGTTAAAGCTTTGTTGCAAAAACGTACACTGCCTCGCTGAAAAGAGCACGCGATCCAGAACTTTAAGCTCATGCTAATAACGTTAATTTATGCTTGTCAACAGTGGATTTTAACGGCTTAGTACTAACATAAACACAAATTTTTTAACAGTGTAGGACGTTGCAACTTTTGTTAAGGACTTAGGCCAAGTTCCACTACCTTTGACCGTAACTACACTCGCGAGCAAAACTATGGAATCACTTACATGAAGTTGTTTCCACGCGAACTTGTGTACTAACGAATTTGTTAGTAACAAAAAAAGTGGCACCATTTTAAAGATTAAACTTTTATCTTTAAATTGATACCAAATTCATTTAAATCACACCGGTATTTAAAAAGATATCCCGGCTGATGTGAAGAAGTAACGAAAAAGACATGTATGAACTGTTTGATACGTCGCGAGTTGCGGCCTATTTACCCCCTATAAAAGCACGCGTTTTCGGATTTTTGCTTTCACACGTTGATTCATACACATCTCCGCTTCTTTTGACACTTTACTTGGGATTCTACACCTTCAGAAGCAGCACAAATCGTTGCACTATTGCAAGAAGGGCTCAGCCAGCGGGCTGTCGCACGTCAGCGCCACATAAGCCAGTCCTGGGTTTCGAAAGTTTTAAGACGCTTTCGGGAGACTGGTGGCTTTATCCCGAGACTAAGTTCTGAACAGCGCCGGCGCACATCGCAGAGGGAAGACCGTTTTTTCATGTCAACCTCTCTATGAAATCGTCATTTGACTGGAATCGACGTCCAGTAAGAGCTCAGAAATGGTCGTAGGATAACTGTTAGCGAGTAGACAGTTTGTCTAAGACATAAGCAATAGAATTTAACTCCAAAAAGGCCTGCCACAGGCTCGAAACTGACGGCAGGTCACCGATAAGCACCCTTTCAATTTGCTCGTACACATCTCGATGGGAAGGCGAGTAATGGAGGCGAGTTCTGTTCTCCGATGAATGCAAACTGTGTTTGCAGGGCAGCAGTCGAAGAGGTCGGGTTTATAGGCGGCCTGAGGAGCGATTTGTGCAGTGCTGGTTCGCTGAAACAGTGGCTTATGGGGGTGGCTTGCTCGACTTAACATCGAGATGTGTACGAGCAAATTGAAAGCGTGCTTATCGGTGACCTGCCGTCAGTTTCGAGCCTGTGGCAGGCCTTTTTGGAGTTAAATTCTATTGCTTATGTCTTAGACAAACTGTCTACTCGCTAACAGCTATCCTTCGAACATTTCTGAGCTCTTACTGGACGTCGATTCCAGTCAAATGACGATTTCATAGAGAGGTTGACATGAAAAAACGGTCTTCCCTCTGCGATGTGCGCCGGCGCTGTTCAGAACTTGGTCTCGGGATAAAGCCACCAGTCTCCCGAAAGCGTCTTAAAACTTTCGAAACCCAGGACTGGCTTATGTGGCGCTGACGTGCGACAGCCCGCTGGCTGAGCCCTTCTTGCAATAGTGCAACGATTTGTGCTGCTTCTGAAGGTGTAGAATCCCAAGTAAAGTGTCAAAAGAAGCGGAGATGTGTATGAATCAACGTGTGAAAGCAAAAATCCGGAAACGCGTGCTTTTATAGGGGGTAAATAGGCCGCAACTCGCGACGTATCAAACAGTTCATACATGTCTTTTTCGTTACTTCTTCACATCAGCCGGGATATCTTTTTAAATACCGGTGTGATTTAAATGAATTTGGTATCAATTTAAAGATAAAAGTTTAATCTTTAAAATGGTGCCACTTTTTTTGTTACTAACAAATTCGTTAGTACACAAGTTCGCGTGGAAACAACTTCATGTAAGTGATTCCATAGTTTTGCTCGCGAGTGTATAACGATAACCGGTTTTTTTTGTATGGAGTTTGACAGATTTTTGACGTTTGTCAAAGTTAAAGTAAGATGGTGCAACTCAGCCTTAGTAAATAGTATTTTTAAATTGTATCAAACCGATTTCGAACCTTATTTATTATGGGTAACAAATACCTTATTTTATGTAGCGAAGTATTTAAATTATCACAAGCAGAGTAACATTTAGTTAATCCGCTCTATAAACTTGCTATAATCTTGGCCATGTCATTACCACAAGATGTAAGAGAACATTTTATGGAGGTGTAGTAGGCCTAAAAATACTTGTCATGTGTCAAACTACAACAAACATAATAGCATGCATTCATAAAGGTATCTGTATCTGTTGAAACAAATTGAAAGAATCGATTATAAGTTAATTTGGCGCTTTACATAATGTGGAAGCCGACGATATGTCGGTAACAAACTATCGTCAGCGTAGATTTCTTTCTATCACAAAAAAATGTACAAATACAACGTATTTATTCATCTTAATCATAGATAAATTGGTTTGAAAAGTAGATGCAGAGATTGCCTCTTCAATTCAAGGTAACAAAATTTACGCCTTTTTTCTAAAATCTAAACGAATCGTGTGAGCGGGTCAGTAGCTTCAATGTGTGTAAAGCGCTTTACACCAAATCCACTGATAATGACTCCTGTTGTACATGATCGTGACATTCGTACTCTAATGATCACATTCATTCATCGGCACAATTCCGCCATTCCACGTCATCAATATGTCGTGTCATGTGACGCGACAGATCATTAACGGTTTTTAAGCTGCGTTTCCACCAGAGATGTGCGAGGATGCGTAGCGAGGGATGTGTTTGTAAACAACCAATAGATTTGCTTTATTTACCTTCCCTGAGTCAGCACAGCTTTGGTGAAAACGGCTTAGCGGAGCTAGATTTTTGCGCATACAAAAGAAGCGAGGTATGTGTGCGAGTTATGTGTTGCGAGGTTTGCGCATACTGTATCAGCAAGTCCATAGACGGAGTTTGTTCTTTTCGATTGTCTCTTGTTTTTTTCCTCTTCACACTCTTCTTTTTACCCTAAAACCAAGTAGGGGAACCTAAAATAAATTTAATATTACACACCTGTTGCTGGTTCTCCCTCTGCGTGACCAGGCGGGCCTCAACACAGTCCCGGGTCTCGAGGAAGGCCCGGCGCTGGGCCAGCTCGCGGGGGTGGTGGGTCATGATGCCTGCCAGGTTGCAGGCCACCAGGGTACTGATTACGGAGATGAGCTGCCAAATAACATTTGATTAGGGACGAGAAAACCACAATGTGCAATCCTAACTTTTGTCAACATAAGCCCTATTTTTAGCCCACCGGAGGACCAGTTTCATCCATAATGGCGCATCCACATACGCCGCCGGGTTTGCCGCCGGCTTTCAAAATGCCTTGCCGTTGATCAGCGAAGAGAAGTATGCAATCCCTGCTCGTGTTAACATGGGCGTACTTAAAAGCAGATTTTTAGGCAGGGTACATGTATTGTGAGTACTTCGTTTGTAGGCCAGCCCCTGTGATCCAGGATAAAAGCAAATTTTTTAGACGAGTCCCTTGTTCTTAGAAGCTTGATTATAATTTTCGTGTATTTACATGTACTCCCATGTGTGTCATCACTGTCATCCATCATCAATCATCAAGAAAGGATTGTGCATCTTCATGAAATTATGTATGAAATTATGTAGTATCGTGATGCATGTTGACACTCATTAAGATCGTATAGGAAACTGAATTAGATTACAACATAAATAAATAAATAAATAAATAAAATAAATAAATAAATAAATTCTTTATTGAATAACTTATTTGACAAATAATAAATAATATTAAATAATTGTCACAAGGTTGTGCCTAGCCACAGTTATGCTTCAACTTAGTGGCTGAACAGGTAATAATAACTTGTTATGATATTGGCCAGCGGATAAACCGCAAATGTAATACTAAACAAGTGCGGCTAAAAACTGGCCTGTAAGTTTGTCTCGCAAACAGCGGTGCATGCCTTAATAAATATTTTGATAAAAAGCAACATAAGTAACTACACTATTTTTACAAGTTTTCTAACCACTAAGCCTGTTTCAACTACAGTGGCCAACTATAGTTCGTTAGTTGAAAACCCAACCAATGAAGGTATCAATTTGAGGATTCCGTCAACTGGGACCGCTATTAACTGGGACCGCGGTCCCAGTCGCCGGATGCGTAAAAATTAAATAATTTTCTTCCGGCGACTGGGACCACTCATGGATTTTAGTACTGTACCAATTTTAGATTGAATAATATTTTCTTTTAAGTTATCTATGAGTGGTCCCAGCCGCCGGAAGAAAAATTTTTTTTTTATCGATCCGGCGACTGGGACCGCGGTTCTAGTTAATTGCGGTCCCAGTCGCCGGAAGCCTCTCAATTTTCTATAAGAGCAAACCATTGTCTACTATTAAAGAAAAAAACCGGCCAAGTGCGTGTCGGACTCACGCACAAAGGGTTCCGTACCATTGATTTATGAAATTAAAATTATTATTTTTTATTTAAGTTATTAGTATGAATAAGCGGCTCACGATTTACGAGGTAGGTACCTATTAAAAAAAACTACTAACTAGATCTCGTTCAAAACAATTTTCGTTGGTAGTTTTTATAGTAATGTGCATCATNATTTATGAAATTAAAATTATTATTTTTTATTTAAGTTATTAGTATGAATAAGCGGCTCACGATTTACGAGGTAGGTACCTATTAAAAAAAACTACTAACTAGATCTCGTTCAAAACAATTTTCGTTGGTAGTTTTTATAGTAATGTGCATCATATTTTTTTTTTCGATTTTTCATTTTCTTATTTTAGAAGTTGGGGGGGGGGGGGTGACCAACTTTTTTCCACTTTGGAAGCGTCTGCTATTCGGTTTAGAAAAAAGAAACTTCGATATCATTTTTGAAGACCTATCCATAGATGTTGTACGTATGTGTTTGATGAAAAAAATTTTTTTGAGTTTCAGTTCTAAGTATGGGGAGCCCCCAATATTAATTATTATTTTTTTATTTTTGCATCAAAATCTTAATGCGGTTCACCGAATACATCTACCTACCAAGTTTAAAAAGCAGACATAATAATATTATGTCTGTAACATGTTCCTATTAAATATTTTGTTCATCCATCCATCCTCATAAACTCACACTTGTTAGGTATATCCTTCTGCTTTCATGTACAGTCAGTGTCAAATAATCGGGTTTGAATCCCACCGCCGCTCCACTAGGTATTGTGTGGTATTGTGGTGAGCCAAGCTTATTGCAAGCTTATTTAGCTTAATACGAGGGGCTAATGGGACTAATTAGCAATTTGGGCAAAACGAATTTCTAATAATCTTTAAAAATAAAAATACACTCTACATCAAATAAACCGCACCTTCCGCGACGCGAACTTTAAAGATTTTCTTCTGACAAAATCATGGTACCCCAACAATATTGGTGTTATTTGAAAGCCCAATAAATATCCTTAAAGAAAAATACATTTCATTTCTAAATAAATGATTAACATATACCATAAATGTGACTTGAAAAGAGACCTCACTTTGGGCTCACCTCTGGGATCAGTTAGACCAATTTTTATGGTTATAAAACCAAATAAAGATCTCACGTGTCCTCTTTAACAGATGGATAGCGATTAATCCAAACTTAACAGTATTATAGTCATAAAAAATGGCTATATCGTAACTACCTATTTTTTGAAGAAGTGACTTTGGATCCTTGTAAAGACACATTTTTGGGGTAAAAACCTTTCCTTTAATGAAATGAAGTTTAGAACTAGGCTTTCAAATGGTACCGATGTTGGTGGGAAGTGGGGATGCATACGTTTGATAAGTGCTTGTCGCGGGAGGTGCGATTTATTTGATGCCGAGTGTAGTTCGTGACATCCAAAGTAGCTAAAAAGTTTGCAACACGTTTTTGTTTCAATAGCAATAAGGTTGTATTTATAAACTTTTTGGACACTTTGGGTGTCATGAACTATTAAATAGTCAGCTTCAAATTTTGAAGCTGACTGTGCCTACTAGTTACACTATCGCCACTTCAATTAGTGTTAGCTTACATACAACCCACGCACAAATCGATTGTAGCGCTAGAAAAGAAAACGTTTCAAAAAATAAATAAACGCTTTAAATTTAAAAAAAAACTACATTCAACCGTGCATAAGCAAAGCTATTTTTCAGGCAAAATCAAGGGAGAATTTTCTACATAATATTTACCTCAAGGGCAGAGATCCTTCCCATGAAGATACGGGCTCCAATATTGATGGCGGCTAGGGCAAATCCACCGAGGGAGGCCTCATGGAGGCGTAGGGGCAGCGTCGCGTACACAATGTACGTGAAAAGCGCGCATGTGCCCGTGCTCATGTCAAGCCCCCTGTGTACAAATATCATGATTTTTACAACAGTTTGTATTGGTGTTTTCTATCTATACTAATATTATAAAGCTGAACAATTTGTTTGTTTGCTTCAACGCGCTACTTTCAGGAACTGCTGGTCCCATTTGAAAAATATATCCAATTTATCGAGGAAGACTGTAGGCTATACAGTCATAACATCACCCTACAGCCAATAGGGGCGGAGCAGTAAAAAAAATCTAAAAGCTAGTGTACCTATATGTACCTATGTCTTGGACGAATAAACCACT